>NW_028125269.1:0-172700 GCF_965194825.1 Balaenoptera physalus
CAACAGCAGCTTTAAACCCAGTGCCAATGGTTGGTTATACAGTCACAAGGACTGCAGGGCTGTAAATGACACAGGCCCACAAAACATGCCCTGGGGTAGGGAATAGGCAAGAAAATTCAACACATGAGAAATTTTTCAAAAAGTCAATAAGAGGAGGGAAGTTGTACTCACTCTTTAAAAAAAAGGAAAACAAAAAAAAGGACATGCCTACAGCTCAGTATAAGGAATTATTAGCCACATACATATTCAAATTCAAAAAGGTTTAAGCTCACAAGAGTCATGACCATCAGCAAAAAGTCTACAAACTATAAATGCTGAAGGGGTTTTAGAGAACTGTGTACCTTCTAGTTGCTGGTGGGATGTAAAGTGGCAACAGCACTAACGCAAACTGAATGGAGCTGCTTGAAAAGGTAAAAATTGAGCTACCATATGATGCGGCAGGGCACCTTTTGGGCCTATAACCTAAGACCACCAGAATCGGAAAGACAGAGGCAGGCAAATGTGCACTGCAGCAACATTGAAATAGCCAAGACATGGAAGGAAAAAAAAAGGTCCATAAACAGATGTATGGACAAAGACGAAGTGGTATATGGACAGAATGGAATAGTAGGCTCGTGAAAAAAATGAACAATGCCGTTTTCAGGACTACAGTTGAGCCTAGAAATAATCATATAACGTTAAGTAAGTGAAAAGGGTATGACAAATATCCTATGATGTCATTTATATATGTTATCGTAAAATTGCTACCAATGAACATATTTCCACAGAAAAAGACACTCACAGACTTATCAAATAAACTAATGGTTAGCCAAAATGAAAGGTGGGAGGATGGGTAAATTAGGACTATGGGGTTAACATACATATACTAATGTATGTTAAATGTATATAAACATATAACATATAAAGTATATGAATTATATAATCACGAATACCTTTAAAATATATATTCTGTAATCACATACATGGTAACAGGATCCGAAGATGAAGAAACATAAATATGAATCAATGAGCAGATTCTGTACAGCCAGAAAATCAAAACACTCTAATCAGATTTACTCCGATAAGAAATAGAAATTAAATTTAAAAAACAAACATAAGTAAGGAGAGATAAACTTCTGGGGGCTTGTCCCAGCACATTCCACTCTAATTTCCAACCTTGGAACACTACCTCCAGGAAGAGTCTTTTGCCCCATTAACAAGAGTTGAGGACGTAATAATGCTGCCGCCATGTGGCTGTTTCCCACAGCAGCAGCTTTAAACCCAGTGCCAATGGTTGCCTACATACTCACAAGGACTGCAGGGCTGTAAATGACACAGGCCCTCAAGAAATGCCCTGGGGTAGGGAATAGGCAAGAAAATTCAACACATGAGAAATTTTTCAAGAAGTCAATAAGAGGAGGGAAGTTGTACTCACTCTTTAAAAAAAAGGAAAACAAAAAAAGGACATGCCTAAAGCTCAGTATAAGGAATTATTAGCCACATGCAAATTCAAATTCAAAAAGGTTTCAGCTCACACCAGTCATAACCATCAGCAAAAAGTCTACAAACGATAAATGCTGAAGGGGTTTTAGAGAACTGTGTACCTTCAAGCTGCTGCTGGGATGTAACGTGGTAACAACACTAATGCAAACTGAATGGAGATGCTTGAAAAGGTAAAAATTGAGCTACCATATGATGCGGCATGGCACCTTTTGGGCCTATAACCTAAGACCACCAGAATCTGGAAAACACAGGCAGGCCAATGTGCACTGCAGCAATATTGAAATAGCCAAGACATGGAAGCAGAAAATAGGTCCATAAACAGATGAATGGACAAAGACGAAGTGGTATACGTACCAAATGTAATAGTAGCCTCGCGAAAAAAATGAACAATGCCGTTTTCAGGACTACAGTTGAGCCTAGAAATAATCATATAAGGTTAAGTAAGTGAAAAGGGTATGACAAACATCCTATGATATCATTTATACATGTTATCCTAAGATTGCTACCAATGAACATATTTCCACAGAAAAACACACTCACAGACTTACCAAAGAAACTAATGGTTAGCCAAAATGAAAGGTGGGAGGATGGGTAAATTAGGACTATGGGGTTAACATACATATACTAATGTATGTTAAATGTATATAAACATATAACAGATAAACTATATGAATTATATAATCACCAATACCTTGAAAATATATATTTTGTGATCACATACATGGTAACAGGATCCGAAGATGAACAGACATATGTATGAATCATTGAGCAGATTCTGTACAGCCAGACAATCAAAACACTCTAATCAAATTTACTCCGACAAGAAGTATAAATTAAGTTTAAAAAACAAACATAAGTAAGGAGACATAAACTTCTGGGGCTTGTCCCAGCACATTCCACTCTAATTTACAACCTTGGAAAACTGCCTCCAGGAAGACTCAGTTGCCCTAGTAACAAGAGTTGAGAACGTAATAATGCTGCCGCCTTGTGGCTGTTTCCCACAACAGCAGCTTTAAACCCAGTGCCAATGGTTGCTTATATAGTCACAAGGACTGCAGGGCTCTAAATGACACAGGCCCTCAAAACATGCCCTGGCGTAGGCAATAGGCAAGAAAATTCAACATATGAGAAATTTTTCAAGAAGTCAATAAGAGGAGGGAAGTTGTACTCACTCTTTAAAAAAAAAGGAAAAGAAAAAAAAGGACATGCCTAAAGCTCAGTATAAGGAATTATAAGCCACAAGCAAATTCAAATTCAAAAAGGTTTCAGTTCACACCAGTCATAACCATCAGCAAAAAGTCTACAAACGATAAATGCTGAGGGGGTTTTAGAGAACTGTGTACCTTCTGGCTGCTGGTGGGATGTAAAGTGGCAACAGCACTAACGCAAACTGAATGGAGCTGTGCTTGAAAAGGTAAAAATTGAGCTACCATATGATGCGGCAGGGCACCTTTTGGGCCTATAACCTAAGACCACCAGAATCGGAAAGACAGAGGCAGGCAAATGTGCACTGCAGCAATATTGAAAGAGCCAAGACATGGAAGCAAAAAAAGGTCCATAAACAGATGACGGGAAAAAGAAGAAGTGGTATACGGACAGAATGGAATAGTAGCCTCGGGAAAAAAATGAACAATGCCGTTTTCAGGACTACAGTTGAGCCTAGAAATAATCATATAACGATAAGTAAGTCAAAAGGGTATGACAAATGTCCTATGATATCATTTATACATGTTATCCTAAGATTGCTACCAATGAACATATTTCCACAGAAAAAGACACTCACAGACTTATCAAATAAACTAATGGTTAGCCAAAATGAAAGGTGGGGGGATGGGTAAATTAGGACTATGGGGTTAACATGAATATACTAATGTAAGTTAAATGTACATAAACATATAACATATAAATGATATGAATTATATAATCACCAATCCCTTCAAAATATACATTCTGTAATCACATACATGGTAACAGGTTCCGAAGATGAACAGACATATGTATGAATCATTGAGCAGATTCTGTACAGCCAGACAATCAAAACACTCTAATCAAATTTACTCCGATAAGAAGTAGAAAATAAATTTAAAAAACAAACATAAGTAAGGAGATATAAACTTCTGGGGGCTTGTCCCAGCACATTCCACTCTAGTTTACAACCTCGGAACACTACCTCCAGGAAGACTCTGCTGCCCTAGTAACAAGTGTTGAGAACGTAATAATGCTGCTGCCTTGTGGCTATTTCCCACAACAGCAGCTTTAAACCCAGTGCCAATGGTTGCTTATAGACTCACAAGGACTGCAGGGCTGTAAATGACACAGGCCCTCAAAAAATGCCCTGGGGTAGGGAATAGGCAAGAAAATTCAACACATGAGAAATTTTTCAAGAAGTCAATAAGAGGAGGGAGGTTGTACTCACTCTTTAAAAAAAAAGGAAAAGAAAAAAAGGGCATGCCTAAAGCTCAGTAAAGGAAATTATTAGCCATATGCAAATTCAAATTCAATAAGGTTTCAGCTCACACCAGTCATGACCAGCAGCAAAAAGTCTACAAACTATAAATGCTGAAGGGGTTTTAGAGAACTGTGTACCTTCTTGGTGCCGGTGGGATGTAAAGTGGTAAGAGCACTAACGAAAACTGAATGGAGCTGCTTGAAAAGGTAAAAATTGAGTTAACATATGATGCGGCAGGGCACCTTTTGGGCCTATAATATAAAACCACCAAAATCGGAAAGACAGAGGCAGGCAAATATGCACTGCAACAATATTGAAATAGCCAAGACATGGAAGCAAAAAAAAGGTCCATAAACAGATGAATGGACAAAGACGAAGTGGTATACGTACCAAATGGAATAGTAGCCTCGGGAAAAAAAGGAACAATGCCGTTTTCACGACTACAGTTGAGCCTACAAATAATCATATAAGGTTAAGTAAGTCAAAAGGGTATGACAAACATCCTATGATATCATTTATACATGTTATCCTAAGATTGCTACCAAAGAACATATTTCCACAGAAAAAGACACTCACAGACTTATCAAGTAAACTAATGGTTAGCCAAAAGGAAAGGTGGGAGGATGGGTAAATTAGGACTATGGGGTTAATATACATATACTAATGTATGTTAAATGTATATAAACATATAACAGATAAATTATATGAATTATATAATCACCAATACCTTTAAACTATACATTCTGTAATCACATACATGGTAACAGGGTCCAAAGGTGAACAGACATAAGTATGAATCATTGAGCAGATTCTGTACAGCCAGACAATCAACACACTCTAATCAAATTTACTCCGATAAGAAATAGAAACTAAATTTAAAAAACAAACATAAGTAAGGAGACATAAACTTCTGGGGGCTTGTCCCTGCACATTCCACTCTAATTTACAACCTCGGAACCCTACCTCCAGGAAGACTCTTTTGCCCAAGTAACAAGAGTTGAGAACGTAATAATGCTGCCGCCTTGTGGCTGTTTCGCACAAGAGCAGCTTTAAACCCACTGCTAATGGTTGCTTAATAGTCCCAAGGAATGCAGGGCTCTAAATGACACCTGCCCTCAAAAATGCCCTGGGGTAGGGAATAGGCAGGAAAATTCAACACATGAGAAATTTTTCAAGAAGTCAAGAGAGGAGGGAAGTTGTACCTACTCTTTAACAAAAAAAGGAAACGAAGAAAAAGGATATGGTTAAAGCTCAGTATAAGGAATTATTAGCCACATGCGTTTCCAACCTCCAAAAAGGTTTCAGCTCACACCAGTCAAATGGCCATTAGCAAAAAGTCTACAAACTATAAATGCTGAATGGGTTTTAGACAACTCATACCTACTAGCTGCTGGTGGGATGTAAAGTGGTAAAAGCACTAACAAGAACTGAATGGAGCTGCTTTACAAGGTAAAAATTGAGCTACCATATGATGCGGCAGGGCACCTTTGAGCCTATAAACGAAGACCACCAGGATCGGAAAGACAGAGGCAGGCAAATGTGCACTGCAGTAATATTGAAATAGCCAAGACATGAAAGCAAAAAAAAAGGTCCATAAACATATGAATGGAAAAAGAAGAAGTGGTATATGGACAGAATGGAATAGTAAGCTCGGGAAAAAAATGAACAATGCCGTTTTCTGGACTACAGCTGAGCCTTGAAATAATCATATAAGGTTAAGTAAGTGAAAAGGGTATGACAAACAGCCTATGATATCATTTATACATGTTATCCTAAGATTGCTACCAATGAACATATTTCCACAGAAAAAGACACTCACAGACTTATCAAATAAACTAATGGTTAGCCAAAATGAAAGGTGGGAGGATGGGTAAATTAGGACTATGGGGTTAACATACATATACTAATGTATGTTAAATGTATATAAACATATAACATATAAATTACATGAATTATATCATCACCAATACCTTCAAAATATACATTTTGTGATCACATACATGGTAACAGTATCCGAAGATGAACAGACGTTATGTATGAATCATTGAGCAGATTCTGTACAGCCAGACAATCAAAACACTCTAATCAAATTTACTCCGATAAGAAATAGAAATTAAATTTAAAAAACAAACATAAGTAAGGAGACATAAACTTCTGGGGGCTTGTCCCAGGACATTCCTCTCTAATTTACAACCTGGGAACACTACCTCCAGGAAGACTCTGTTGCCCTAATAACAAGAGTTGAGAATGTAATAATGCTGCCGTCTTGTGGCTCTTTCCCACAACAGCAGCTTTAAACCCAGTGCCAATGGTTGGTTATATAGTCACAAGGACTGCAGGGCTGTAAATGACACAGGCCCACAAAACATGCCCTGGGGTAGGGAATAGGCAAGAAAATTCAACACATGAGAAATTTTTCAAGAAGTCAATAAGAGGAGGGAAGTTGTACTCACTCTTTAAAAAAAAGGAAAACAAAAAAAAAGGACATGCCTAAAGCTCAGTATAAGGAATTATTAGCCACATACATATTCAAATTCAAAAAGGTTTAAGCTCACAAGAGTCATGACCATCAGCAAAAAGTCTACAAACTATAAATGCTGAAGGGGTTTTAGAGAACTGTGTACCTTCTAGTTGCTGGTGGGATGTAAAGTGGCAACAGCACTAACGCAAACTGAATGGAGCTGCTTGAAAAGGTAAAAATTGAGCTACCATATGATGCGGCAGGGCACCTTTTGGGCCTATAACCTAAGACCACCAGAATCGGAAAGACAGAGGCAGGCAAATGTGCACTGCAGCAACATTGAAATAGCCAAGACATGGAAGGAAAAAAAAAGGTCCATAAACAGATGTATGGACAAAGACGAAGTGGTATATGGACAGAATGGAATAGTAGGCTCGTGAAAAAAATGAACAATGCCGTTTTCAGGACTACAGTTGAGCCTAGAAATAATCATATAACGTTAAGTAAGTGAAAAGGGTATGACAAATATCCTATGATGTCATTTATATATGTTATCGTAAAATTGCTACCAATGAACATATTTCCACAGAAAAAGACACTCACAGACTTATCAAATAAACTAATGGTTAGCCAAAATGAAAGGTGGGAGGATGGGTAAATTAGGACTATGGGGTTAACATACATATACTAATGTATGTTAAATGTATATAAACATATAACATATAAAGTATATGAATTATATAATCACGAATACCTTTAAAATATATATTCTGTAATCACATACATGGTAACAGGATCCGAAGATGAAGAAACATAAATATGAATCAATGAGCAGATTCTGTACAGCCAGAAAATCAAAACACTCTAATCAGATTTACTCCGATAAGAAATAGAAATTAAATTTAAAAAACAAACATAAGTAAGGAGAGATAAACTTCTGGGGGCTTGTCCCAGCACATTCCACTCTAATTTCCAACCTTGGAACACTACCTCCAGGAAGAGTCTTTTGCCCCATTAACAAGAGTTGAGGACGTAATAATGCTGCCGCCATGTGGCTGTTTCCCACAGCAGCAGCTTTAAACCCAGTGCCAATGGTTGCCTACATAGTCACAAGGACTGCAGGGCTGTAAATGACACAGGCCCTCAAGAAATGCCCTGGGGTAGGGAATAGGCAAGAAAATTCAACACATGAGAAATTTTTCAAGAAGTCAATAAGAGGAGGGAAGTTGTACTCACTCTTTAAAAAAAAGGAAAACAAAAAAAAGGACATGCCTAAAGCTCAGTATAAGGAATTATTAGCCACATGCAAATTCAAATTCAAAAAGGTTTCAGCTCACACCAGTCATAACCATCAGCAAAAAGTCTACAAACGATAAATGCTGAAGGGGTTTTAGAGAACTGTGTACCTTCAAGCTGCTGCTGGGATGTAACGTGGTAACAACACTAATGCAAACTGAATGGAGATGCTTGAAAAGGTAAAAATTGAGCTACCATATGATGCGGCATGGCACCTTTTGGGCCTATAACCTAAGACCACCAGAATCTGGAAAACACAGGCAGGCCAATGTGCACTGCAGCAATATTGAAATAGCCAAGACATGGAAGCAGAAAATAGGTCCATAAACAGATGAATGGACAAAGACGAAGTGGTATACGTACCAAATGTAATAGTAGCCTCGCGAAAAAAATGAACAATGCCGTTTTCAGGACTACAGTTGAGCCTAGAAATAATCATATAAGGTTAAGTAAGTGAAAAGGGTATGACAAACATCCTATGATATCATTTATACATGTTATCCTAAGATTGCTACCAATGAACATATTTCCACAGAAAAACACACTCACAGACTTACCAAAGAAACTAATGGTTAGCCAAAATGAAAGGTGGGAGGATGGGTAAATTAGGACTATGGGGTTAACATACATATACTAATGTATGTTAAATGTATATAAACATATAACAGATAAACTATATGAATTATATAATCACCAATACCTTGAAAATATATATTTTGTGATAACATACATGGTAACAGGATCCGAAGATGAACAGACATATGTATGAATCATTGAGCAGATTCTGTACAGCCAGACAATCAAAACACTCTAATCAAATTTACTCCGACAAGAAGTATAAATTAAGTTTAAAAAACAAACATAAGTAAGGAGACATAAACTTCTGGGGCTTGTCCCAGCACATTCCACTCTAATTTACAACCTTGGAAAACTGCCTCCAGGAAGACTCAGTTGCCGTAGTAACAAGAGTTGAGAACGTAATAATGCTGCCGCCTTGTGGCTGTTTCCCACAACAGCAGCTTTAAACCCAGTGCCAATGGTTGCTTATATAGTCACAAGGACTGCAGGGCTCTAAATGACACAGGCCCTCAAAACATGCCCTGGCGTAGGCAATAGGCAAGAAAATTCAACATATGAGAAATTTTTCAAAAAGTCAATAAGAGGAGGGAAGTTGTACTCACTCTTTAAAAAAAAGGAAAAGAAAAAAAAGGACATGCCTAAAGCTCAGTATAAGGAATTATAAGCCACAAGCAAATTCAAATTCAAAAAGGTTTCAGTTCACACCAGTCATAACCATCAGCAAAAAGTCTACAAACGATAAATGCTGAGGGGGTTTTAGAGAACTGTGTACCTTCTGGCTGCTGGTGGGATGTAAAGTGGCAACAGCACTAACGCAAACTGAATGGAGCTGTGCTTGAAAAGGTAAAAATTGAGCTACCATATGATGCGGCAGGGCACCTTTTGGGCCTATAACCTAAGACCACCAGAATAGGAAAGACAGAGGCAGGCAAATGTGCACTGCAGCAATATTGAAAGAGCCAAGACATGGAAGCAAAAAAAAGGTCCATAAACAGATGACGGGAAAAAGAAGAAGTGGTATATGGACAGAATGGAATAGTAGCCTCGGGAAAAAAATGAACAATACCGTTTTCAGGACTACAGTTGAGCCTAGAACTAATCATATAACGATAAGTAAGTCAAAAGGGTATGACAAATGTCCTATGATATCATTTATACATGTTATCCTAAGATTGCTACCAATGAACATATTTCCACAGAAAAAGACACTCACAGACTTATCAAATAAACTAATGGTTAGCCAAAATGAAGGGTGGGGGGATGGGTAATTTAGGACTATGGGGTTAACATGAATATACTAATGTAAGTTAAATGTACATAAACATATAACATATAAATGATATGAATTATATAATCACAAATCCCTTCAAAATATACATTCTGTAATCACATACATGGTAACAGGTTCCGAAGATGAACAGACATATGTATGAATCATTGAGCAGATTCTGTACAGCCAGACAATCAAAACACTCTAATCAAATTTACTCCGATAAGAAGTAGAAAATAAATTTAAAAAACAAACATAAGTAAGGAGATATAAACTTCTGGGGGCTTGTCCCAGCACATTCCACTCTAGTTTACAACCTCGTAACACTACCTCCAGGAAGACTCTGCTGCCCTAGTAACAAGTGTTGAGAACGTAATAATGCTGCTGCCTTGTGGCTATTTCCCACAACAGCCGCTTTAAACCCAGTGCCAATGGTTGCTTATAGACTCACAAGGACTGCAGGGCTGTAAATGACACAGGCCCTCAAAAAATGCCCTGGGGTAGGGAATAGGCAAGAAAATTCAACACATGAGAAATTTTTCAAGAAGTCAATAAGAGGAGGGAGGTTGTACTCACTCTTTAAAAAAAAAGGAAAAGAAAAAAAGGGCATGCCTAAAGCTCAGTAAAGGAAATTATTAGCCATATGCAAATTCAAATTCAATAAGGTTTCAGCTCACACCAGTCATGACCAGCAGCAAAAAGTCTACAAACTATAAATGCTGAAGGGGTTTTAGAGAACTGTGTACCTTCTTGGTGCCGGTGGGATGTAAAGTGGTAAGAGCACTAACGAAAACTGAATGGAGCTGCTTGAAAAGGTAAAAATTGAGTTAACATATGATGCGGCAGGGCACCTTTTGGGCCTATAATATAAAACCACCAAAATCGGAAAGACAGATGCAGGCAAATATGCACTGCAACAATATTGAAATAGCCAAGACATGGAAGCAAAAAAAAGGTCCATAAACAGATGAATGGACAAAGACGAAGTGGTATACGTACCAAATGGAATAGTAGCCTCGGGAAAAAAAGGAACAATGCCGTTTTCACGACTACAGTTGAGCCTACAAATAATCATATAAGGTTAAGTAAGTCAAAAGGGTATGACAAACATCCTATGATATCATTTATACATGTTATCCTAAGATTGCTACCAAAGAACATATTTCCACAGAAAAAGACACTCACAGACTTATCAAGTAAACTAATGGTTAGCCAAAAGGAAAGGTGGGAGGATGGGTAAATTAGGACTATGGGGTTAATATACATATACTAATGTATGTTAAATGTATATAAACATATAACAGATAAATTATATGAATTATATAATCACCAATACCTTTAAACTATACATTCTGTAATCACATACATGGTAACAGGGTCCAAAGGTGAACAGACATAAGTATGAATCATTGAGCAGATTCTGTACAGCCAGACAATCAACACACTCTAATCAAATTTACTCCGATAAGAAATAGAAACTAAATTTAAAAAACAAACATAAGTAAGGAGACATAAACTTCTGGGGGCTTGTCCCTGCACATTCCACTCTAATTTACAACCTCGGAACCCTACCTCCAGGAAGACTCTTTTGCCCAAGTAACAAGAGTTGAGAACGTAATAATGCTGCCGCCTTGTGGCTGTTTCGCACAAGAGCAGCTTTAAACCCACTGCTAATGGTTGCTTAATAGTCCCAAGGAATGCAGGGCTCTAAATGACACCTGCCCTCAAAAAATGCCCTGGGGTAGGGAATAGGCAGGAAAATTCAACACATGAGAAATTTTTCAAGAAGTCAAGAGAGGAGGGAAGTTGTACCTACTCTTTAACAAAAAAAGGAAACGAAGAAAAAGGATATGGTTAAAGCTCAGTATAAGGAATTATTAGCCACATGCGTTTCCAACCTCCAAAAAGGTTTCAGCTCACACCAGTCAAATGGCCATTAGCAAAAAGTCTACAAACTATAAATGCTGAATGGGTTTTAGACAACTCATACCTACTAGCTGCTGGTGGGATGTAAAGTGGTAAAAGCACTAACAAGAACTGAATGGAGCTGCTTTACAAGGTAAAAATTGAGCTACCATATGATGCGGCAGGGCACCTTTGAGCCTATAAACGAAGACCACCAGGATCGGAAAGACAGAGGCAGGCAAATGTGCACTGCAGTAATATTGAAATAGCCAAGACATGAAAGCAAAAAAAAAGGTCCATAAACATATGAATGGAAAAAGAAGAAGTGGTATATGGACAGAATGGAATAGTAAGCTCGGGAAAAAAATGAACAATGCCGTTTTCTGGACTACAGTTGAGCCTTGAAATAATCATATAAGGTTAAGTAAGTGAAAAGGGTATGACAAACAGCCTATGATATCATTTATACATGTTATCCTAAGATTGCTACCAATGAACATATTTCCACAGAAAAAGACACTCACAGACTTATCAAATAAACTAATGGTTAGCCAAAATGAAAGGTGGGAGGATGGGTAAATTAGGACTATGGGGTTAACATACATATACTAATGTATGTTAAATGTATATAAACATATAACATATAAATTACATGAATTATATCATCACCAATACCTTCAAAATATACATTTTGTGATCACATACATGGTAACAGTATCCGAAGATGAACAGACGTATGTATGAATCATTGAGCAGATTCTGTACAGCCAGACAATCAAAACACTCTAATCAAATTTACTCCGATAAGAAATAGAAATTAAATTTAAAAAACAAACATAAGTAAGGAGACATAAACTTCTGGGGGCTTGTCCCAGGACATTCCTCTCTAATTTACAACCTGGGAACACTACCTCCAGGAAGACTCTGTTGCCCTAATAACAAGAGTTGAGAATGTAATAATGCTGCCGTCTTGTGGCTCTTTCCCACAACAGCAGCTTTAAACCCAGTGCCAATGGTTGGTTATACAGTCACAAGGACTGCAGGGCTGTAAATGACACAGGCCCACAAAACATGCCCTGGGGTAGGGAATAGGCAAGAAAATTCAACACATGAGAAATTTTTCAAAAAGTCAATAAGAGGAGGGAAGTTGTACTCACTCTTTAAAAAAAAGGAAAACAAAAAAAAGGACATGCCTACAGCTCAGTATAAGGAATTATTAGCCACATACATATTCAAATTCAAAAAGGTTTAAGCTCACAAGAGTCATGACCATCAGCAAAAAGTCTACAAACTATAAATGCTGAAGGGGTTTTAGAGAACTGTGTACCTTCTAGTTGCTGGTGGGATGTAAAGTGGCAACAGCACTAACGCAAACTGAATGGAGCTGCTTGAAAAGGTAAAAATTGAGCTACCATATGATGCGGCAGGGCACCTTTTGGGCCTATAACCTAAGACCACCAGAATCGGAAAGACAGAGGCAGGCAAATGTGCACTGCAGCAACATTGAAATAGCCAAGACATGGAAGGAAAAAAAAAGGTCCATAAACAGATGTATGGACAAAGACGAAGTGGTATATGGACAGAATGGAATAGTAGGCTCGTGAAAAAAATGAACAATGCCGTTTTCAGGACTACAGTTGAGCCTAGAAATAATCATATAACGTTAAGTAAGTGAAAAGGGTATGACAAATATCCTATGATGTCATTTATATATGTTATCGTAAAATTGCTACCAATGAACATATTTCCACAGAAAAAGACACTCACAGACTTATCAAATAAACTAATGGTTAGCCAAAATGAAAGGTGGGAGGATGGGTAAATTAGGACTATGGGGTTAACATACATATACTAATGTATGTTAAATGTATATAAACATATAACATATAAAGTATATGAATTATATAATCACGAATACCTTTAAAATATATATTCTGTAATCACATACATGGTAACAGGATCCGAAGATGAAGAAACATAAATATGAATCAATGAGCAGATTCTGTACAGCCAGAAAATCAAAACACTCTAATCAGATTTACTCCGATAAGAAATAGAAATTAAATTTAAAAAACAAACATAAGTAAGGAGAGATAAACTTCTGGGGGCTTGTCCCAGCACATTCCACTCTAATTTCCAACCTTGGAACACTACCTCCAGGAAGAGTCTTTTGCCCCATTAACAAGAGTTGAGGACGTAATAATGCTGCCGCCATGTGGCTGTTTCCCACAGCAGCAGCTTTAAACCCAGTGCCAATGGTTGCCTACATACTCACAAGGACTGCAGGGCTGTAAATGACACAGGCCCTCAAGAAATGCCCTGGGGTAGGGAATAGGCAAGAAAATTCAACACATGAGAAATTTTTCAAGAAGTCAATAAGAGGAGGGAAGTTGTACTCACTCTTTAAAAAAAAGGAAAACAAAAAAAGGACATGCCTAAAGCTCAGTATAAGGAATTATTAGCCACATGCAAATTCAAATTCAAAAAGGTTTCAGCTCACACCAGTCATAACCATCAGCAAAAAGTCTACAAACGATAAATGCTGAAGGGGTTTTAGAGAACTGTGTACCTTCAAGCTGCTGCTGGGATGTAACGTGGTAACAACACTAATGCAAACTGAATGGAGATGCTTGAAAAGGTAAAAATTGAGCTACCATATGATGCGGCATGGCACCTTTTGGGCCTATAACCTAAGACCACCAGAATCTGGAAAACACAGGCAGGCCAATGTGCACTGCAGCAATATTGAAATAGCCAAGACATGGAAGCAGAAAATAGGTCCATAAACAGATGAATGGACAAAGACGAAGTGGTATACGTACCAAATGTAATAGTAGCCTCGCGAAAAAAATGAACAATGCCGTTTTCAGGACTACAGTTGAGCCTAGAAATAATCATATAAGGTTAAGTAAGTGAAAAGGGTATGACAAACATCCTATGATATCATTTATACATGTTATCCTAAGATTGCTACCAATGAACATATTTCCACAGAAAAACACACTCACAGACTTACCAAAGAAACTAATGGTTAGCCAAAATGAAAGGTGGGAGGATGGGTAAATTAGGACTATGGGGTTAACATACATATACTAATGTATGTTAAATGTATATAAACATATAACAGATAAAGTATATGAATTATATAATCACCAATACCTTGAAAATATATATTTTGTGATCACATACATGGTAACAGGATCCGAAGATGAACAGACATATGTATGAATCATTGAGCAGATTCTGTACAGCCAGACAATCAAAACACTCTAATCAAATTTACTCCGACAAGAAGTATAAATTAAGTTTAAAAAACAAACATAAGTAAGGAGACATAAACTTCTGGGGCTTGTCCCAGCACATTCCACTCTAATTTTCAACCTTGGAAAACTGCCTCCAGGAAGACTCAGTTGCCCTAGTAACAAGAGTTGAGAACGTAATAATGCTGCCGCCTTGTGGCTGTTTCCCACAACAGCAGCTTTAAACCCAGTGCCAATGGTTGCTTATATAGTCACAAGGACTGCAGGGCTCTAAATGACACAGGCCCTCAAAACATGCCCTGGCGTAGGCAATAGGCAAGAAAATTCAACATATGAGAAATTTTTCAAGAAGTCAATAAGAGGAGGGAAGTTGTACTCACTCTTTAAAAAAAAAGGAAAAGAAAAAAAAGGACATGCCTAAAGCTCAGTATAAGGAATTATAAGCCACAAGCAAATTCAAATTCAAAAAGGTTTCAGTTCACACCAGTCATAACCATCAGCAAAAAGTCTACAAACGATAAATGCTGAGGGGGTTTTAGAGAACTGTGTACCTTCTGGCTGCTGGTGGGATGTAAAGTGGCAACAGCACTAACGCAAACTGAATGGAGCTGTGCTTGAAAAGGTAAAAATTGAGCTACCATATGATGCGGCAGGGCACCTTTTGGGCCTATAACCTAAGACCACCAGAATCGGAAAGACAGAGGCAGGCAAATGTGCACTGCAGCAATATTGAAAGAGCCAAGACATGGAAGCAAAAAAAGGTCCATAAACAGATGACGGGAAAAAGAAGAAGTGGTATACGGACAGAATGGAATAGTAGCCTCGGGAAAAAAATGAACAATGCCGTTTTCAGGACTACAGTTGAGCCTAGAAATAATCATATAACGATAAGTAAGTCAAAAGGGTATGACAAATGTCCTATGATATCATTTATACATGTTATCCTAAGATTGCTACCAATGAACATATTTCCACAGAAAAAGACACTCACAGACTTATCAAATAAACTAATGGTTAGCCAAAATGAAAGGTGGGGGGATGGGTAAATTAGGACTATGGGGTTAACATGAATATACTAATGTAAGTTAAATGTACATAAACATATAACATATAAATGATATGAATTATATAATCACCAATCCCTTCAAAATATACATTCTGTAATCACATACATGGTAACAGGTTCCGAAGATGAACAGACATATGTATGAATCATTGAGCAGATTCTGTACAGCCAGACAATCAAAACACTCTAATCAAATTTACTCCGATAAGAAGTAGAAAATAAATTTAAAAAACAAACATAAGTAAGGAGATATAAACTTCTGGGGGCTTGTCCCAGCACATTCCACTCTAGTTTACAACCTCGGAACACTACCTCCAGGAAGACTCTGCTGCCCTAGTAACAAGTGTTGAGAACGTAATAATGCTGCTGCCTTGTGGCTATTTCCCACAACAGCAGCTTTAAACCCAGTGCCAATGGTTGCTTATAGACTCACAAGGACTGCAGGGCTGTAAATGACACAGGCCCTCAAAAAATGCCCTGGGGTAGGGAATAGGCAAGAAAATTCAACACATGAGAAATTTTTCAAGAAGTCAATAAGAGGAGGGAGGTTGTACTCACTCTTTAAAAAAAAAGGAAAAGAAAAAAAGGGCATGCCTAAAGCTCAGTAAAGGAAATTATTAGCCATATGCAAATTCAAATTCAATAAGGTTTCAGCTCACACCAGTCATGACCAGCAGCAAAAAGTCTACAAACTATAAATGCTGAAGGGGTTTTAGAGAACTGTGTACCTTCTTGGTGCCGGTGGGATGTAAAGTGGTAAGAGCACTAACGAAAACTGAATGGAGCTGCTTGAAAAGGTAAAAATTGAGTTAACATATGATGCGGCAGGGCACCTTTTGGGCCTATAATATAAAACCACCAAAATCGGAAAGACAGAGGCAGGCAAATATGCACTGCAACAATATTGAAATAGCCAAGACATGGAAGCAAAAAAAAGGTCCATAAACAGATGAATGGACAAAGACGAAGTGGTATACGTACCAAATGGAATAGTAGCCTCGGGAAAAAAAGGAACAATGCCGTTTTCACGACTACAGTTGAGCCTACAAATAATCATATAAGGTTAAGTAAGTCAAAAGGGTATGACAAACATCCTATGATATCATTTATACATGTTATCCTAAGATTGCTACCAAAGAACATATTTCCACAGAAAAAGACACTCACAGACTTATCAAGTAAACTAATGGTTAGCCAAAAGGAAAGGTGGGAGGATGGGTAAATTAGGACTATGGGGTTAATATACATATACTAATGTATGTTAAATGTATATAAACATATAACAGATAAATTATATGAATTATATAATCACCAATACCTTTAAACTATACATTCTGTAATCACATACATGGTAACAGGGTCCAAAGGTGAACAGACATAAGTATGAATCATTGAGCAGATTCTGTACAGCCAGACAATCAACACACTCTAATCAAATTTACTCTGATAAGAAATAGAAACTAAATTTAAAAAACAAACATAAGTAAGGAGACATAAACTTCTGGGGGCTTGTCCCTGCACATTCCACTCTAATTTACAACCTCGGAACCCTACCTCCAGGAAGACTCTTTTGCCCAAGTAACAAGAGTTGAGAACGTAATAATGCTGCCGCCTTGTGGCTGTTTCGCACAAGAGCAGCTTTAAACCCACTGCTAATGGTTGCTTAATAGTCCCAAGGAATGCAGGGCTCTAAATGACACCTGCCCTCAAAAATGCCCTGGGGTAGGGAATAGGCAGGAAAATTCAACACATGAGAAATTTTTCAAGAAGTCAAGAGAGGAGGGAAGTTGTACCTACTCTTTAACAAAAAAAGGAAACGAAGAAAAAGGATATGGTTAAAGCTCAGTATAAGGAATTATTAGCCACATGCGTTTCCAACCTCCAAAAAGGTTTCAGCTCACACCAGTCAAATGGCCATTAGCAAAAAGTCTACAAACTATAAATGCTGAATGGGTTTTAGACAACTCATACCTACTAGCTGCTGGTGGGATGTAAAGTGGTAAAAGCACTAACAAGAACTGAATGGAGCTGCTTTACAAGGTAAAAATTGAGCTACCATATGATGCGGCAGGGCACCTTTGAGCCTATAAACGAAGACCACCAGGATCGGAAAGACAGAGGCAGGCAAATGTGCACTGCAGTAATATTGAAATAGCCAAGACATGAAAGCAAAAAAAAAGGTCCATAAACATATGAATGGAAAAAGAAGAAGTGGTATATGGACAGAATGGAATAGTAAGCTCGGGAAAAAAATGAACAATGCCGTTTTCTGGACTACAGCTGAGCCTTGAAATAATCATATAAGGTTAAGTAAGTGAAAAGGGTATGACAAACAGCCTATGATATCATTTATACATGTTATCCTAAGATTGCTACCAATGAACATATTTCCACAGAAAAAGACACTCACAGACTTATCAAATAAACTAATGGTTAGCCAAAATGAAAGGTGGGAGGATGGGTAAATTAGGACTATGGGGTTAACATACATATACTAATGTATGTTAAATGTATATAAACATATAACATATAAATTACATGAATTATATCATCACCAATACCTTCAAAATATACATTTTGTGATCACATACATGGTAACAGTATCCGAAGATGAACAGACGTTATGTATGAATCATTGAGCAGATTCTGTACAGCCAGACAATCAAAACACTCTAATCAAATTTACTCCGATAAGAAATAGAAATTAAATTTAAAAAACAAACATAAGTAAGGAGACATAAACTTCTGGGGGCTTGTCCCAGGACATTCCTCTCTAATTTACAACCTGGGAACACTACCTCCAGGAAGACTCTGTTGCCCTAATAACAAGAGTTGAGAATGTAATAATGCTGCCGTCTTGTGGCTCTTTCCCACAACAGCAGCTTTAAACCCAGTGCCAATGGTTGGTTATATAGTCACAAGGACTGCAGGGCTGTAAATGACACAGGCCCACAAAACATGCCCTGGGGTAGGGAATAGGCAAGAAAATTCAACACATGAGAAATTTTTCAAGAAGTCAATAAGAGGAGGGAAGTTGTACTCACTCTTTAAAAAAAAGGAAAACAAAAAAAAAGGACATGCCTAAAGCTCAGTATAAGGAATTATTAGCCACATACATATTCAAATTCAAAAAGGTTTAAGCTCACAAGAGTCATGACCATCAGCAAAAAGTCTACAAACTATAAATGCTGAAGGGGTTTTAGAGAACTGTGTACCTTCTAGTTGCTGGTGGGATGTAAAGTGGCAACAGCACTAACGCAAACTGAATGGAGCTGCTTGAAAAGGTAAAAATTGAGCTACCATATGATGCGGCAGGGCACCTTTTGGGCCTATAACCTAAGACCACCAGAATCGGAAAGACAGAGGCAGGCAAATGTGCACTGCAGCAACATTGAAATAGCCAAGACATGGAAGGAAAAAAAAAGGTCCATAAACAGATGTATGGACAAAGACGAAGTGGTATATGGACAGAATGGAATAGTAGGCTCGTGAAAAAAATGAACAATGCCGTTTTCAGGACTACAGTTGAGCCTAGAAATAATCATATAACGTTAAGTAAGTGAAAAGGGTATGACAAATATCCTATGATGTCATTTATATATGTTATCGTAAAATTGCTACCAATGAACATATTTCCACAGAAAAAGACACTCACAGACTTATCAAATAAACTAATGGTTAGCCAAAATGAAAGGTGGGAGGATGGGTAAATTAGGACTATGGGGTTAACATACATATACTAATGTATGTTAAATGTATATAAACATATAACATATAAAGTATATGAATTATATAATCACGAATACCTTTAAAATATATATTCTGTAATCACATACATGGTAACAGGATCCGAAGATGAAGAAACATAAATATGAATCAATGAGCAGATTCTGTACAGCCAGAAAATCAAAACACTCTAATCAGATTTACTCCGATAAGAAATAGAAATTAAATTTAAAAAACAAACATAAGTAAGGAGAGATAAACTTCTGGGGGCTTGTCCCAGCACATTCCACTCTAATTTCCAACCTTGGAACACTACCTCCAGGAAGAGTCTTTTGCCCCATTAACAAGAGTTGAGGACGTAATAATGCTGCCGCCATGTGGCTGTTTCCCACAGCAGCAGCTTTAAACCCAGTGCCAATGGTTGCCTACATACTCACAAGGACTGCAGGGCTGTAAATGACACAGGCCCTCAAGAAATGCCCTGGGGTAGGGAATAGGCAAGAAAATTCAACACATGAGAAATTTTTCAAGAAGTCAATAAGAGGAGGGAAGTTGTACTCACTCTTTAAAAAAAAGGAAAACAAAAAAAGGACATGCCTAAAGCTCAGTATAAGGAATTATTAGCCACATGCAAATTCAAATTCAAAAAGGTTTCAGCTCACACCAGTCATAACCATCAGCAAAAAGTCTACAAACGATAAATGCTGAAGGGGTTTTAGAGAACTGTGTACCTTCAAGCTGCTGCTGGGATGTAACGTGGTAAC
Source organism: Balaenoptera physalus (assembly GCF_965194825.1). Taxonomy (NCBI): domain Eukaryota; kingdom Metazoa; phylum Chordata; class Mammalia; order Artiodactyla; family Balaenopteridae; genus Balaenoptera; species Balaenoptera physalus. The sequence goes on from NW_028125269.1 coordinate 20,259, forward strand.
AACACTAATGCAAACTGAATGGAGATGCTTGAAAAGGTAAAAATTGAGCTACCATATGATGCGGCATGGCACCTTTTGGGCCTATAACCTAAGACCACCAGAATCTGGAAAACACAGGCAGGCCAATGTGCACTGCAGCAATATTGAAATTGCCAAGACATGGAAGCAGAAAATAGGTCCATAAACAGATGAATGGACAAAGACGAAGTGGTATACGTACCAAATGTAATAGTAGCCTCGCGAAAAAAATGAACAATGCCGTTTTCAGGACTACAGTTGAGCCTAGAAATAATCATATAAGGTTAAGTAAGTGAAAAGGGTATGACAAACATCCTATGATATCATTTATACATGTTATCCTAAGATTGCTACCAATGAACATATTTCCACAGAAAAACACACTCACAGACTTACCAAGAAACTAATGGTTAGCCAAAATGAAAGGTGGGAGGATGGGTAAATTAGGACTATGGGGTTAACATACATATACTAATGTATGTTAAATGTATATAAACATATAACAGATAAACTATATGAATTATATAATCACCAATACCTTGAAAATATATATTTTGTGATCACATACATGGTAACAGGATCCGAAGATGAACAGACATATGTATGAATCATTGAGCAGATTCTGTACAGCCAGACAATCAAAACACTCTAATCAAATTTACTCCGACAAGAAGTATAAATTAAGTTTAAAAAACAAACATAAGTAAGGAGACATAAACTTCTGGGGCTTGTCCCAGCACATTCCACTCTAATTTACAACCTTGGAAAACTGCCTCCAGGAAGACTCAGTTGCCCTAGTAACAAGAGTTGAGAACGTAATAATGCTGCCGCCTTGTGGCTGTTTCCCACAACAGCAGCTTTAAACCCAGTGCCAATGGTTGCTTATATAGTCACAAGGACTGCAGGGCTCTAAATGACACAGGCCCTCAAAACATGCCCTGGCGTAGGCAATAGGCAAGAAAATTCAACATATGAGAAATTTTTCAAGAAGTCAATAAGAGGAGGGAAGTTGTACTCACTCTTTAAAAAAAAAGGAAAAGAAAAAAAAGGACATGCCTAAAGCTCAGTATAAGGAATTATAAGCCACAAGCAAATTCAAATTCAAAAAGGTTTCAGTTCACACCAGTCATAACCATCAGCAAAAAGTCTACAAACGATAAATGCTGAGGGGGTTTTAGAGAACTGTGTACCTTCTGGCTGCTGGTGGGATGTAAAGTGGCAACAGCACTAACGCAAACTGAATGGAGCTGTGCTTGAAAAGGTAAAAATTGAGCTACCATATGATGCGGCAGGGCACCTTTTGGGCCTATAACCTAAGACCACCAGAATCGGAAAGACAGAGGCAGGCAAATGTGCACTGCAGCAATATTGAAAGAGCCAAGACATGGAAGCAAAAAAAGGTCCATAAACAGATGACGGGAAAAAGAAGAAGTGGTATATGGACAGAATGGAATAGTAGCCTCGGGAAAAAAATGAACAATGCCGTTTTCAGGACTACAGTTGAGCCTAGAAATAATCATATAACGATAAGTAAGTCAAAAGGGTATGACAAATGTCCTATGATATCATTTATACATGTTATCCTAAGATTGCTACCAAAGAACATATTTCCACAGAAAAAGACACTCACAGACTTATCAAGTAAACTAATGGTTAGCCAAAAGGAAAGGTGGGGGGATGGGTAAATTAGGATTATGGGGTTAATATACATATACTAATGTAAGTTAAATGTACATAAACATATAACATATAAATGATATGAATTATATAATCACCAATCCCTTCAAAATATACATTCTGTAATCACATACATGGTAACAGGTTCCGAAGATGAACAGACATATGTATGAATCATTGAGCAGATTCTGTACAGCCAGACAATCAAAACACTCTAATCAAATTTACTCCGATAAGAAGTAGAAAATAAATTTAAAAAACAAACATAAGTAAGGAGATATAAACTTCTGGGGGCTTGTCCCAGCACATTCCACTCTAGTTTACAACCTCGGAACACTACCTCCAGGAAGACTCTGCTGCCCTAGTAACAAGTGTTGAGAACGTAATAATGCTGCTGCCTTGTGGCTATTTCCCACAACAGCAGCTTTAAACCCAGTGCCAATGGTTGCTTATAGACTCACAAGGACTGCAGGGCTGTAAATGACACAGGCCCTCAAAAAATGCCCTGGGGTAGGGAATAGGCAAGAAAATTCAACACATGAGAAATTTTTCAAGAAGTCAATAAGAGGAGGGAGGTTGTACTCACTCTTTAAAAAAAAAAGGAAAAGAAAAAAAGGGCATGCCTAAAGCTCAGTAAAGGAAATTATTAGCCATATGCAAATTCAAATTCAATAAGGTTTCAGCTCACACCAGTCATGACCAGCAGCAAAAAGTCTACAAACTATAAATGCTGAAGGGGTTTTAGAGAACTGTGTACCTTCTTGGTGCCGGTGGGATGTAAAGTGGTAAGAGCACTAACGAAAACTGAATGGAGCTGCTTGAAAAGGTAAAAATTGAGTTAACATATGATGCGGCAGGGCACCTTTTGGGCCTATAATATAAAACCACCAAAATCGGAAAGACAGATGAAGGCACATATGCACTGCAACAATATTGAAATAGCCAAGACATGGAAGCAAAAAAAAGGTCCATAAACAGATGAATGGACAAAGATGAAGTGGTATACGTACCAAATGGAATAGTAGCCTCGGGAAAAAAAGGAACAATGCCGTTTTCACGACTACAGTTGAGCCTACAAATAATCATATAAGGTTAAGTAAGTCAAAAGGGTATGACAAATATCCTATGATATCATTTATACATGTTATCCTAAGATTGCTACCAAAGAACATATTTCCACAGAAAAAGACACTCACAGACTTATCAAGTAAACTAATGGTTAGCCAAAAGGAAAGGTGGGAGGATGGGTAAATTAGGACTATGGGGTTAATATACATATACTAATGTATGTTAAATGTATATAAACATATAACAGATAAATTATATGAATTATATAATCACCAATACCTTTAAAATATACATTCTGTAATCACATACATGGTAACAGGGTCCAAAGTTGAACAGACATAAGTATGAATCATTGAGCAGATTCTGTACAGCCAGACAATCAACACACTCTAATCAAATTTACTCCGATAAGAAATAGAAACTAAATTTAAAAAACAAACATAAGTAAGGAGACATAAACTTCTGGGGGCTTGTCCCTGCACATTCCACTCTAATTTACAACCTCGGAACCCTACCTCCAGGAAGACTCTTTTGCCCAAGTAACAAGAGTAGAGAACGTAATAATGCTGCCGCCTTGTGGCTGTTTCGCACAAGAGCAGCTTTAAACCCACTGCTAATGGATGCTTAATAGTCCCAAGGAATGCAGGGCTCTAAATGACACCTGCCCTCAAAAAATGCCCTGGGGTAGGGAATAGGCAGGAAAATTCAACACATGAGAAATTTTTCAAGAAGTCAAGAGAGGAGGGAAGTTGTACCTACTCTTTAACAAAAAAAGGAAACGAAGAAAAAGGATATGGTTAAAGCTCAGTATAAGGAATTATTAGCCACATGCGTTTCCAACCTCCAAAAAGGTTTCAGCTCACACCAGTCAAATGGCCATTAGCAAAAAGTCTACAAACTATAAATGCTGAATGGGTTTTAGACAACTCATACCTACTAACTGCTGGTGGGATGTAAAGTGGTAAAAGCACTAACAAGAACTGAATGGAGCTGCTTTACAAGGTAAAAATTGAGCTACCATATGATGCGGCAGGGCACCTTTGAGCCTATAAACGAAGACCACCAGGATCGGAAAGACAGAGGCAGGCAAATGTGCACTGCAGTAATATTGAAATAGCCAAGACATGAAAGCAAAAAAAAAGGTCCATAAACATATGAATGGAAAAAGAAGAAGTGGTATATGGACAGAATGGAATAGTAAGCTCGGGAAAAAAATGAACAATGCCGTTTTCTGGACTACAGTTGAGCCTTGAAATAATCATATAAGGTTAAGTAAGTGAAAAGGGTATGACAAACAGCCTATGATATCATTTATACATGTTATCCTAAGATTGCTACCAATGAACATATTTCCACAGAAAAAGACACTCACAGACTTATCAAATAAACTAATGGTTAGCCAAAATGAAAGGTGGGAGGATGGGTAAATTAGGACTATGGGGTTAACATACATATACTAATGTATGTTAAATGTATATAAACATATAACATATAAATTACATGAATTATATCATCACCAATACCTTCAAAATATACATTTTGTGATCACATACATGGTAACAGTATCCGAAGATGAACAGACGTATGTATGAATCATTGAGCAGATTCTGTACAGCCAGACAATCAAAACACTCTAATCAAATTTACTCCGATAAGAAATAGAAATTAAATTTAAAAAACAAACATAAGTAAGGAGACATAAACTTCTGGGGGCTTGTCCCAGGACATTCCTCTCTAATTTACAACCTGGGAACACTACCTCCAGGAAGACTCTGTTGCCCTAATAACAAGAGTTGAGAATGTAATAATGCTGCCGTCTTGTGGCTCTTTCCCACAACAGCAGCTTTAAACCCAGTGCCAATGGTTGGTTATATAGTCACAAGGACTGCAGGGCTGTAAATGACACAGGCCCACAAAACATGCCCTGGGGTAGGGAATAGGCAAGAAAATTCAACACATGAGAAATTTTTCAAGAAGTCAATAAGAGGAGGGAAGTTGTACTCACTCTTTAAAAAAAAGGAAAACAAAAAAAAAGGACATGCCTAAAGCTCAGTATAAGGAATTATTAGCCACATACATATTCAAATTCAAAAAGGTTTAAGCTCACAAGAGTCATGACCATCAGCAAAAAGTCTACAAACTATAAATGCTGAAGGGGTTTTAGAGAACTGTGTACCTTCTAGTTGCTGGTGGGATGTAAAGTGGCAACAGCACTAACGCAAACTGAATGGAGCTGCTTGAAAAGGTAAAAATTGAGCTACCATATGATGCGGCAGGGCACCTTTTGGGCCTATAACCTAAGACCACCAGAATCGGAAAGACAGAGGCAGGCAAATGTGCACTGCAGCAACATTGAAATAGCCAAGACATGGAAGGAAAAAAGAAGGTCCATAAACAGATGTATGGACAAAGACGAAGTGGTATATGGACAGAATGGAATAGTAGGCTCGTGAAAAAAATGAACAATGCCGTTTTCAGGACTACAGTTGAGCCTAGAAATAATCATATAACGTTAAGTAAGTGAAAAGGGAATGACAAATATCCTATGATGTCATTTATATATGTTATCGTAAAATTGCTACCAATGAACATATTTCCACAGAAAAAGACACTCACAGACTTATCAAATAAACTAATGGTTAGCCAAAATGAAAGGTGGGAGGATGGGTAAATTAGGACTATGGGGTTAACATACATATACTAATGTATGTTAAATGTATATAAACATATAACATATAAAGTATATGAATTATATAATCACGAATACCTTTAAAATATATATTCTGTAATCACATACATGGTAACAGGATCCGAAGATGAAGAAACATAAATATGAATCAATGAGCAGATTCTGTACAGCCAGAAAATCAAAACACTCTAATCAGAGTTACTCCGATAAGAAATAGAAATTAAATTTAAAAAACAAACATAAGTAAGGAGAGATAAACTTCTGGGGGCTTGTCCCAGCACATTCCACTCTAATTTCCAACCTTGGAACACTACCTCCAGGAAGAGTCTTTTGCCCCATTAACAAGAGTTGAGGACGTAATAATGCTGCCGCCATGTGGCTGTTTCCCACAGCAGCAGCTTTAAACCCAGTGCCAATGGTTGCCTACATAGTCACAAGGACTGCAGGGCTGTAAATGACACAGGCCCTCAAGAAATGCCCTGGGGTAGGGAATAGGCAAGAAAATTCAACACATGAGAAATTTTTCAAGAAGTCAATAAGAGGAGGGAAGTTGTACTCACTCTTTAAAAAAAAGGAAAACAAAAAAAGGACATGCCTAAAGCTCAGTATAAGGAATTATTAGCCACATGCAAATTCAAATTCAGAAAGGTTTCAGCTCACACCAGTCATAACCATCAGCAAAAAGTCTACAAACGATAAATGCTGAAGGGGTTTTAGAGAACTGTGTACCTTCAAGCTGCTGCTGGGATGTAACGTGGTAACAACACTAATGCAAACTGAATGGAGATGCTTGAAAAGGTAAAAATTGAGCTACCATATGATGCGGCATGGCACCTTTTGGGCCTATAACCTAAGACCACCAGAATCTGAAAAACACAGGCAGGCCAATGTGCACTGCAGCAATATTGAAATAGCCAAGACATGGAAGCAGAAAATAGGTCCATAAACAGATGAATGGACAAAGACGAAGTGGTATACGTACCAAATGTAATAGTAGCCTCGCGAAAAAAATGAACAATGCCGTTTTCAGGACTACAGTTGAGCCTAGAAATAATCATATAAGGTTAAGTAAGTGAAAAGGGTATGACAAACATCCTATGATATCATTTATACATGTTATCCTAAGATTGCTACCAATGAACATATTTCCACAGAAAAACACACTTACAGACTTACCAAAGAAACTAATGGTTAGCCAAAATGAAAGGTGGGAGGATGGGTAAATTAGGACTATGGGGTTAACATACATATACTAATGTATGTTAAATGTATATAAACATATAACAGATAAACTATATGAATTATATAATCACCAATACCTTGAAAATATATATTTTGTGATCACATACATGGTAACAGGATCTGAAGATGAACAGACATATGTATGAATCATTGAGCAGATTCTGTACAGCCAGACAATCAAAACACTCTAATCAAATTTACTCCGACAAGAAGTATAAATTAAGTTTAAAAAACAAACATAAGTAAGGAGACATAAACTTCTGGGGCTTGTCCCAGCACATTCCACTCTAATTTACAACCTTGGAAAACTGCCTCCAGGAAGACTCAGTTGCCCTAGTAACAAGAGTTGAGAACGTAATAATGCTGCCGCCTGTGGCTGTTTCCCACAACAGCAGCTTTAAACCCAGTGCCAATGGTTGCTTATATAGTCACAAGGACTGCAGGGCTCTAAATGACACAGGCCCTCAAAACATGCCCTGGCGTAGGCAATAGGCAAGAAAATTCAACATATGAGAAATTTTTCAAGAAGTCAATAAGAGGAGGGAAGTTGTACTCACTCTTTAAAAAAAAAGGAAAAGAAAAAAAAGGACATGCCTAAAGCTCAGTATAAGGAATTATAAGCCACAAGCAAATTCAAATTCAAAAAGGTTTCAGTTCACACCAGTCATAACCATCAGCAAAAAGTCTACAAACGATAAATGCTGAGGGGGTTTTAGAGAACTGTGTACCTTCTGGCTGCTGGTGGGATGTAAAGTGGCAACAGCACTAACGCAAACTGAATGGAGCTGTGCTTGAAAAGGTAAAAATTGAGCTACCATATGATGCGGCAGGGCACCTTTTGGTCCTATAACCTAAGACCACCAGAATCGGAAAGACAGAGGCAGGCAAATGTGCACTGCAGCAATATTGAAAGAGCCAAGACATGGAAGCAAAAAAAGGTCCATAAACAGATGACGGGAAAAAGAAGAAGTGGTATATGGACAGAATGGAATAGTAGCCTCGGGAAAAAAATGAACAATGCCGTTTTCAGGACTACAGTTGAGCCTAGAAATAATCATATAACGATAAGTAAGTCAAAAGGGTATGACAAATGTCCTATGATATCATTTATACATGTTATCCTAAGATTGCTACCAATGAACATATTTCCACAGAAAAAGACACTCACAGACTTATCAAATAAACTAATGGTTAGCCAAAATGAAAGGTGGGGGGATGGGTAAATTAGGACTATGGGGTTAACATGAATATACTAACGTAAGTTAAATGTACATAAACATATAACATATAAATGATATGAATTATATAATCACCAATCCCTTCAAAATATACATTCTGTAATCACATACATGGTAACAGGTTCCGAAGATGAACAGACATATGTATGAATCATTGAGCAGATTCTGTACAGCCAGACAATCAAAACACTCTAATCAAATTTACTCCGATAAGAAGTAGAAAATAAATTTAAAAAACAAACATAAGTAAGGAGATATAAACTTCTGGGGGCTTGTCCCAGCACATTCCACTCTAGTTTACAACCTCGGAACACTACCTCAAGGAAGACTCTGCTGCCCTAGTAACAAGTGTTGAGAACGTAATAATGCTGCTGCCTTGTGGCTATTTCCCACAACAGCAGCTTTAAACCCAGTGCCAATGGTTGCTTATAGACTCACAAGGACTGCAGGGCTGTAAATGACACAGGCCCTCAAAAAATGCCCTGGGGTAGGGAATAGGCAAGAAAATTCAACACATGAGAAATTTTTCAAGAAGTCAATAAGAGGAGGGAGGTTGTACTCACTCTTTAAAAAAAAAGGAAAAGAAAAAAAGGGCATGCCTAAAGCTCAGTAAAGGAAATTATTAGCCATATGCAAATTCAAATTCAATAAGGTTTCAGTTCACACCAGTCATGACCATCAGCAAAAAGTCTACAAACTATAAATGCTGAAGGGGTTTTAGAGAACTGTGTACCTTCTAGTTGCTGGTGGGATGTAAAGTCGCAACAGCACTAACGCAAACTGAATGGAGCTGCTTGAATAGGTAAAAATTGAGCTACCATATGATGCGGCAGGGCACCTTTTGGGCCTATAACCTAAGACCACCAGAATCGGAAAGACAGAGGCAGGTAAATGTGCACTGCAGCAACATTGAAATAGCCAAGACATGGAAGGAAAAAAAAAGGTCCATAAACAGATGTATGGACAAAGACGAAGTGGTATATGGACAGAATGGAATAGTAGGCTCGTGAAAAAAATGAACAATGCCGTTTTCAGGACTACAGTTGAGCCTAGAAATAATCATATAACGTTAAGTAAGTGAAAAGGGTATGACAAATATCCTATGATGTCATTTATATATGTTATCGTAAAATTGCTACCAATGAACATATTTCCACAGAAAAAGACACTCACAGACTTATCAAATAAACTAATGGTTAGCCAAAATCAAAGGTGGGAGGATGGGTAAATTAGGACTATGGGGTTAACATACATATACTAATGTATGTTAAATGTATATAAACGTATAACATAAAAATTACATGAATTATATCATCACCAATACCTTCAAAATATACATTTTGTGATCACATACATGGTAACAGTATCCGAAGATGAACAGACGTATGTATGAATCATTGAGCAGATTCTGTACAGCCAGACAATCAAAATACTCTAAGAAAATTTACTCCGATAAGAAATAGAAATTAAATTTAAAAAACAAACATAAGTAAGGAGACATAAACTTCTGGGGGCTTGTCCCAGGACATTCCTCTCTAATTTACAACCTGGGAACACTACCTCCAGGAAGACTCTGTTGCCCTAATAACAAGAGTTGAGAATGTAATAATGCTGCCGTCTTGTGGCTCTTTCCCACAACAGCAGCTTTAAACCCAGTGCCAATGGTTGGTTATATAGTCACAAGGACTGCAGGGCTGTAAATGACACAGGCCCACAAAACATGCCCTGGGGTAGGGAAGAGGCAAGAAAATTCAACACATGAGAAATTTTTCAAGAAGTCAATAAGAGGAGGGAAGTTGTACTCACTCTTTAAAAAAAAGGAAAACAAAAAAAGGACATGCCTAAAGCTCAGTATAAGGAATTATTAGCCACATGCAAATTCAAATTCAAAAAGGTTTCAGCTCACACCAGTCATGACCATCAGCAAAAAGTCTACAAACTATAAATGCTGAAGGGGTTTTAGAGAACTGTGTACCTTCTAGCTGCTGGTGGGATGTAAAGTCGTAACAGCACTAACGCAAACTGAACGGAGCTGCTTGAAAAGGTAAAAATTGAGCTACCATATGATGCGGCATGGCACCTTTGGGCCTATAACCTAAGACCACCAGAATCAGAAACACAGAGGCAGGCAAATGTGCACTGCAGCAATACTGAAATAGCCAAGACATGGAAGCAAAGAAAAGGTCCATAAACAGGTGAATGGAAAAAGAAGAAGTGGTATATGGAAAGAATGGAATAGTAGCCTCGGGAAAAAAATGAACAATGCAGTTTTCAGGACTACAGTTGAGCCTAGAAATAATCATATAAGGTTAAGTAAGTCAAAAGGGTATGACAAATATCCTATGATATCATTTATACATGTTATCCTAAGATTGCTACCAATGAACATATTTCCACAGAAAAAGACACTCACAGACTTATGAAATAAACTAATGGTTAGCCAAAATGAAAGGTGGGAGGATTGGTAAATTAGGACTATGGGGTTAACATACATATACTAATATATGTTAAATGTATATAAACATATAACATATAAACTGTATAAATTATATAATCACCAATACCTTTAAAATATACATTCTGTTATCACATACATGGTAACAGGATCTGAAGATGAACAGACATTAGTAGGAATCATTGAGCAGATTCTGTACAGCCTGACCATCAAAACACTCTAATCAAATTTACTCCGATAAGAAACAGAAATTAAATTTAAAAACAAACATAGGTAAGGAGACATAAACTTCTGGGGGCTTGTCCCAGCACATCCCACTCTAATTCACAACCTCGGAACACTACCTCGAGGAAGACTCTTTTGCCCTAGTAATAAGAGTTGAGAACGTAATTATGCTGCCGCCTTGTGGCTGTTTCCCACAGCAGCAGCTTTAAGCCCAGTGCTAATGGTTGCTTAATAGTCACAAGGACTGCAGGGCTCTAAATGACACCTGCCCTCAAAAATGCATTGGGGTAGGGAATAGGAAAGAAAATTCAACACATGAGAAATTTTTCAAGTAGTCAATATGAAGAGGGAAGTTGTACTCACACTTTAACAAAAAAAGGAAAAGAAGAAAAAGGATATGCCTAAAGCTCAGTATAAGGAATTATTAGCCCAATGCGTATCCAACCTCCAAAAAGGTTTCAGCTGACACCAGTCAAATGGATAACAGCAAAAAGTCTACAAACTATAAATGCTGAATGGGTTTTAGCCAACTCATACCTCCTCGCTGCTGGAGGGATGTAAAGTGGTAACAGCACTAACGAAAACTGAATGGAGCTGCTTGAAAAGGTAAAAATTCAGCTATCATATGATGCGGCAGAGCATCTTTTGGGCCTATAACCTAAGACCACCAGAATAGGAAAGACAGAGGCAGGCAAATGTGCACTGCAGCAATATTGAAATACCCAAGACATGGAAGCAAAAAAAAGGTCCATAAACAGATAACGGGAAAAAGAAGAAGTGGTATATGGACAGAATGGAATAGTAGCCTCGTGAAAAAAATGAACAATGCCGTTTTCAGGACTACAGTTGAGCCTAGAAATAATCATATAACGTTAAGTAAGTGAAAAGGGTATGACAAATATCCTATGATATCACTTATACATGTTATCCTAAGATTGCTACCAATGATCATATTTCCACAGAAAAACACACTCACAGACTTACCAAGAAACTAATGGTTAGCCAAAATGAAAGGTGGGAGGATGGGTAAATTAGGACTATGGGGTTAACATACATATACTAATGTATGTTAAATGTATATAAACATATAACAGATAAACTATATGAATTATATAATCACGAATACCTTTAAAATATACATTCTGTAATCACATACGTGGTAACAGGATGGAAAGATGAACAGAGATACGTATGAATCATTGAGCAGATTCTGTATAGCCAGACAATCTAAACACTCTAATCAAATTTACTCCGATAAGAAATAAAAATTAAATTTAAAAAACAAACATAAGTAAGGAGACATAAACTTCTGGGGGCTTGTCCCAGCACATTCCACTCTAACTTACAACCTCGGAACACTACCTCCAGGAAGACTCAGTTGCCCTAGTAACAAGAGTTGAGAATGTAATAATGCTGCCGCCTTGTGGCTCTTTCCCACAACAGCAGCTTTAAACCCAGTGCCAACGGTTGCTTCTATAGTCACAAGGACTGCAGGGCTCTAAATGACACAGGCCCACAAAACATGCCCTGGTGTAGGGAATAGGCAAGAAAATTCAACACATGAGAAATTTTTCAAGAAGTCAATAAGAGGAGGGAAGTTGTACTCACTCTTTAAAAAAAAGGAAAACAAAAAAAAGGACATGCCTAAAGCTCAGTATAAGGAATTATTAGCCACATACATATTCAAATTCAAAAAGGTTTAAGCTCACAAGAGTCATGACCATCAGCAAAAAGTCTACAAACTATAAATGCTGAAGGGGTTTTAGAGAACTGTGTACCTTCTAGTTGCTGGTGGGATGTAAAGTGGTAACAGCACTAACGCAAACTAAATGGAGCTGCTTGAAAAGGTAAAAATTGAGCTACCATATGATGCGGCAGGGCACCTTTTGGGCCTATAACCTAAGACCACCAGAATCGGAAAGATAGAGGCAGGCAAATGTGCACTCCAGCAACATTGAAATAGCCAAGACATGAAAGCAAAAAAAAAGGTCCATAAACATATGTATGGACAAAGACGAAGTGGTATATGGACAGAATGGAATAGTAGGCTCGTGAAAAAAATGAACAATGCCGTTTTCAGGACTACAGTTGAGCCTAGAAATAATCATATAACGTTAAGTAAGTGAAAAGGGTATGACAAATATCCTATGATGTCATTTATATATGTTATCGTAAAATTGCTACCAATGAACATATTTCCACAGAAAAAGACACTCACAGACTTATGAAATAAACTAATGGTTAGCCAAAATCAAAGGTGGGAGGATGGGTAAATTAGGACTATGGGGTTAACATACATATACTAATATATGTTAAATGTATATAAACATATAACATATAAAGTATATGAATTATATAATCACGAATACCTTTAAAATATATATTCTGTAATCACATACATGGTAACAGGATCCGAAGATGAAGAAACATAAATATGAATCAATGAGCAGATTCTGTACAGCCAGAAAATCAAAACACTCTAATCAGATTTACTCCGATAAGAAATAGAAATTAAATTTAAAAAACAAACATAAGTAAGGAGAGATAAACTTCTGGGGGCTTGTCCCAGCACATTCCACTCTAATTTCCAACCTTGGAACACTACCTCCAGGAAGAGTCTTTTGCCCCATTAACAAGAGTTGAGGACGTAATAATGCTGCCGCCATGTGGCTGTTTCCCACAGCAGCAGCTTTAAACCCAGTGCCAATGGTTGCCTACATAGTCACAAGGACTGCAGGGCTGTAAATGACACAGGCCCTCAAGAAATGCCCTGGGGTAGGGAATAGGCAAGAAAATTCAACACATGAGAAATTTTTCAAGAAGTCAATAAGAGGAGGGAAGTTGTACTCACTCTTTAAAAAAAAGGAAAACAAAAAAAGGACATGCCTAAAGCTCAGTATAAGGAATTATTAGCCACATGCAAATTCAAATTCAAAAAGGTTTCAGCTCACACCAGTCATAACCATCAGCAAAAAGTCTACAAACGATAAATGCTGAAGGGGTTTTAGAGAACTGTGTACCTTCAAGCTGCTGCTGGGATGTAACGTGGTAACAACACTAATGCAAACTGAATGAAGATGCTTGAAAAGGTAAAAATTGAGCTACCATATGATGCGGCATGGCACCTTTTGGGCCTATAACCTAAGACCACCAGAATCTGAAAAACACAGGCAGGCCAATGTGCACTGCAGCAATATTGAAATAGCCAAGACATGGAAGCAGAAAATAGGTCCATAAACAGATGAATGGACAAAGACGAAGTGGTATACGTACCAAATGTAATAGTAGCCTCGCGAAAAAAATGAAGAATGCCGTTTTCAGGACTACAGTTGAGCCTAGAAATAATCATATAAGGTTAAGTAAGTGAAAAGGGTATGACAAACATCCTATGATATCATTTATACATGTTATCCTAAGATTGCTACCAATGAACATATTTCCACAGAAAAACACACTCACAGACTTACCAAAGAAACTAATGGTTAACCAAAATGAAAGGTGGGAGGATGGGTAAATTAGGACTATGGGGTTAACATACATATACTAATGTATGTTAAATGTATATAAACATATAACAGATAAACTATATGAATTATATAATCACCAATACCTTGAAAATATATATTTTGTGATCACATACATGGTAACAGGATCCGAAGATGAACAGACATATGTATGAATCATTGAGCAGATTCTGTACAGCCAGACAATCAAAACACTCTAATCAAATTTACTCCGACAAGAAGTATAAATTAAGTTTAAAAAACAAACATAAGTAAGGAGACATAAACTTCTGGGGCTTGTCCCAGCACATTCCACTCTAATTTACAACCTTGGAAAACTGCCTCCAGGAAGACTCAGTTGCCCTAGTAACAAGAGTTGAGAACGTAATAATGCTGCCGCCTTGTAGCTGTTTCCCACAACAGCAGCTTTAAACCCAGTGCCAATGGTTGCTTATATAGTCACAAGGACTGCAGGGCTCTAAATGACACAGGCCCTCAAAACATGCCCTGGCGTAGGCAATAGGCAAGAAAATTCAACATATGAGAAATTTTTCAAGAAGTCAATAAGAGGAGGGAAGTTGTACTCACTCTTTAAAAAAAAAGGAAAAGAAAAAAAAGGACATGCCTAAAGCTCAGTATAAGGAATTATAAGCCACAAGCAAATTCAAATTCAAAAAGGTTTCAGTTCACACCAGTCATAACCATCAGCAAAAAGTCTACAAACGATAAATGCTGAGGGGGTTTTAGAGAACTGTGTACCTTCTGGCTGCTGGTGGGATGTAAAGTGGCAACAGCACTAACGCAAACTGAATGGAGCTGTGCTTGAAAAGGTAAAAATTGAGCTACCATATGATGCGGCAGGGCACCTTTTGGGCCTATAACCTAAGACCACCAGAATCGGAAAGACAGAGGCAGGCAAATGTGCACTGCAGCAATATTGAAAGAGCCAAGACATGGAAGCAAAAAAAGGTCCATAAACAGATGACGGGAAAAAGAAGAAGTGGTATATGGACAGAATGGAATAGTAGCCTCGGGAAAAAAATGAACAATGCCGTTTTCAGGACTACAGTTGAGCCTAGAAATAATCATATAACGATAAGTAAGTCAAAAGGGTATGACAAATGTCCTATGATATCATTTATACATGTTATCCTAAGATTGCTACCAATGAACATATTTCCACAGAAAAAGACACTCACAGACTTATCAAATAAACTAATGGTTAGCCAAAATGAAAGGTGGGGGGATGGGTAAATTAGGACTATGGGGTTAACATGAATATACTAATGTAAGTTAAATGTACATAAACATATAACATATAAATGATATGAATTATATAATCACCAATCCCTTCAAAATATACATTCTGTAATCACATACATGGTAACAGGTTCCGAAGATGAACAGACATATGTATGAATCATTGAGCAGATTCTGTACAGCCAGACAATCAAAACACTCTAATCAAATTTACTCCGATAAGAAGTAGAAAATAAATTTAAAAAACAAACATAAGTAAGGAGATATAAACTTCTGGGGGCTTGTCCCAGCACATTCCACTCTAGTTTACAACCTCGGAACACTACCTCCAGGAAGACTCTGCTGCCCTAGTAACAAGTGTTGAGAACGTAATAATGCTGCTGCCTTGTGGCTATTTCCCACAACAGCAGCTTTAAACCCAGTGCCAATGGTTGCTTATAGACTCACAAGGACTGCAGGGCTGTAAATGACACAGGCCCTCAAAAAATGCCCTGGGGTAGGGAATAGGCAAGAAAATTCAACACATGAGAAATTTTTCAAGAAGTCAATAAGAGGAGGGAGGTTGTATTCACTCTTTAAAAAAAAAGGAAAAGAGAAAAAGGGCATGCCTAAAGCTCAGTAAAGGAAATTATTAGCCATATGCAAATTCAAATTCAATAAGGTTTCAGCTCACACCAGTCATGACCAGCAGCAAAAAGTCTACAAACTATAAATGCTGAAGGGGTTTTAGAGAACTGTGTACCTTCTTGGTGCCGGTGGGATGTAAAGTGGTAAGAGCACTAACGAAAACTGAATGGAGCTGCTTGAAAAGGTAAAAATTGAGTTAACATATGATGCGGCAGGGCACCTTTTGGGCCTATAATATAAAACCACCAAAATCGGAAAGACAGATGCAGGCAAATATGCACTGCAACAATATTGAAATAGCCAAGACATGGAAGCAAAAAAAAGGTCCATAAACAAATGAATGGACAAAGATGAAGTGGTATACGTACCAAATGGAATAGTAGCCTCGGGAAAAAAAGGAACAATGCCGTTTTCACGACTACAGTTGAGCCTACAAATAATCATATAAGGTTAAGTAAGTCAAAAGGGTATGACAAATATCCTATGATAAGATTTATACATGTTATCCTAAGATTGCTACCAAAGAACATATTTCCACAGAAAAAGACACTCACAGACTTATCAAGTAAACTAATGGTTAGCCAAAAGGAAAGGTGGGAGGATGGGTAAATTAGGACTATGGGGTTAATATACATATACTAATGTATGTTAAATGTATATAAACATATAACAGATAAATTATATGAATTATATAATCACCAATACCTTTAAAATATACATTCTGTAATCACATACATGGTAACAGGGTCCAAAGGTGAACAGACATAAGTATGAATCATTGAGCAGATTCTGTACAGCGAATCAACACACTCTAATCAAATTTACTCCGATAAGAAATAGAAACTAAATTTAAAAAACAAACATAAGTAAGGAGACATAAACTTCTGGGGGCTTGTCCCTGCACATTCCACTCTAATTTACAACCTCGGAACCCTACCTCCAGGAAGACTCTTTTGCCCAAGTAACAAGAGTTGAGAACGTAATAATGCTGCCGCCTTGTGGCTGTTTCGCACAAGAGCAGCTTTAAACCCACTGCTAATGGTTGCTTAATAGTCCCAAGGAATGCAGGGCTCTAAATTACACCTGCCCTCAAAAAATGCCCTGGGGTAGGGAATAGGCAGGAAAATTCAACACATGAGAAATTTTTCAAGAAGTCAAGAGAGGAGGGAAGTTGTACCTACTCTTTAACAAAAAAAGGAAACGAAGAAAAAGGATATGGTTAAAGCTCAGTATAAGGAATTATTAGCCACATGCGTTTCCAACCTCCAAAAAGGTTTCAGCTCACACCAGTCAAATGGCCATTAGCAAAAAGTCTACAAACTATAAATGCTGAATGGGTTTTAGACAACTCATACCTACTAGCTGCTGGTGGGATGTAAAGTGGTAAAAGCACTAACAAGAACTGAATGGAGCTGCTTTACAAGGTAAAAATTGAGCTACCATATGATGCGGCAGGGCACCTTTGAGCCTATAAACGAAGACCACCAGGATCGGAAAGACAGAGGCAGGCAAATGTGCACTGCAGTAATATTGAAATAGCCAAGACATGAAAGCAAAAAAAAAGGTCCATAAACATATGAATGGAAAAAGAAGAAGTGGTATATGGACAGAATCGAATAGTAAGCTCGGGAAAAAAATGAACAATGCCGTTTTCTGGACTACAGTTGAGCCTTGAAATAATCATATAAGGTTAAGTAAGTGAAAAGGGTATGACAAACAGCCTATGATATCATTTATACATGTTATCCTAAGATTGCTACCAATGAACATATTTCCACAGAAAAAGACACTCACAGACTTATCAAATAAACTAATGGTTAGCCAAAATGAAAGGTGGGAGGATGGGTAAATTAGGACTATGGGGTTAACATACATATACTAATGTATGTTAAATGTATATAAACATATAACATATAAATTACATGAATTATATCATCACCAATACCTTCAAAATATACATTTTGTGATCACATACATGGTAACAGTATCCGAAGATGAACAGACGTATGTATGAATCATTGAGCAGATTCTGTACAGCCAGACAATCAAAACACTCTAATCAAATTTACTCCGATAAGAAATAGAAATTAAATTTAAAAAACAAACATAAGTAAGGAGACATAAACTTCTGGGGGCTTGTCCCAGGACATTCCTCTCTAATTTACAACCTGGGAACACTACCTCCAGGAAGACTCTGTTGCCCTAATAACAAGAGTTGAGAATGTAATAATGCTGCCGTCTTGTGGCTCTTTCCCACAACAGCAGCTTTAAACCCAGTGCCAATGGTTGGTTATATAGTCACAAGGACTGCAGGGCTGTAAATGACACAGGCCCACAAAACATGCCCTGGGGTAGGGAATAGGCAAGAAAATTCAACACATGAGAAATTTTTCAAGAAGTCAATAAGAGGAGGGAAGTTGTACTCACTCTTTAAAAAAAAGGAAAACAAAAAAAAGGACATGCCTAAAGCTCAGTATAAGGAATTATTAGCCACATACATATTCAAATTCAAAAAGGTTTAAGCTCACAAGAGTCATGACCATCAGCAAAAAGTCTACAAACTATAAATGCTGAAGGGGTTTTAGAGAACTCTGTACCTTCTAGTTGCTGGTGGGATGTAAAGTGGCAACAGCACTAACGCAAACTGAATGGAGCTGCTTGAAAAGGTAAAAATTGAGCTACCATATGATGCGGCAGGGCACCTTTTGGGCCTATAACCTAAGACCACCAGAATCGGAAAGACAGAGGCAGGTAAATGTGCACTGCAGCAACATTGAAATAGCCAAGACATGGAAGGAAAAAAAAAGGTCCATAAACAGATGTATGGACAAAGACGAAGTGGTATATGGACAGAATGGAATAGTAGGCTCGTGAAAAAAATGAACAATGCCGTTTTCAGGACTACAGTTGAGCCTAGAAATAATCATATAACGTTAAGTAAGTGAAAAGGGTATGACAAATATCCTGTGATATCATTTATATATGTTATCGTAAAATTGCTACCAATGAACATATTTCCACAGAAAAAGACACTCACAGACTTATCAAATAAACTAATGGTTAGCCAAAATGAAAGGTGGGAGGATGGGTAAATTAGGACTATGGGGTTAACATACATATACTAATGTATGTTAAATGTATATAAACATATAACATATAAAGTATATGAATTATATAATCACGAATACCTTTAAAATATATATTCTGTAATCACATACATGGTAACAGGATCCGAAGATGAAGAAACATAAATATGAATCAATGAGCAGATTCTGTACAGCCAGAAAATCAAAACACTCTAATCAGATTTACTCCGATAAGAAATAGAAATTAAATTTAAAAAACAAACATAAGTAAGGAGAGATAAACTTCTGGGGGCTTGTCCCAGCACATTCCACTCTAATTTCCAACCTTGGAACACTACCTCCAGGAAGAGTCTTTTGCCCCATTAACAAGAGTTGAGGACGTAATAATGCTGCCGCCATGTGGCTGTTTCCCACAGCAGCAGCTTTAAACCCAGTGCCAATGGTTGCCTACATAGTCACAAGGACTGCAGGGCTGTAAATGACACAGGCCCTCAAGAAATGCCCTGGGGTAGGGAATAGGCAAGAAAATTCAACACATGAGAAATTTTTCAAGAAGTCAATAAGAGGAGGGAAGTTGTACTCACTCTTTAAAAAAAAGGAAAACAAAAAAAGGACATGCCTAAAGCTCAGTATAAGGAATTATTAGCCACATGCAAATTCAAATTCAAAAAGGTTTCAGCTCACACCAGTCATAACCATCAGCAAAAAGTCTACAAACGATAAATGCTGAAGGGGTTTTAGAGAACTGTGTACCTTCAAGCTGCTGCTGGGATGTAACGTGGTAACAACACTAATGCAAACTGAATGGAGATGCTTGAAAAGGTAAAAATTGAGCTACCATATGATGCGGCATGGCACCTTTTGGGCCTATAACCTAAGACCACCAGAATCTGAAAAACACAGGCAGGCCAATGTGCACTGCAGCAATATTGAAATAGCCAAGACATGGAAGCAGAAAATAGGTCCATAAACAGATGAATGGACAAAGACGAAGTGGTATACCTACCAAATGTAATAGTAGCCTCGCGAAAAAAATGAACAATGCCGTTTTCAGGACTACAGTTGAGCCTTGAAATAATCATATAAGGTTAAGTAAGTGAAAAGGGTATGACAAACATCCTATGATATCATTTATACATGTTATCCTAAGATTGCTACCAATGAACATATTTCCACAGAAAAACACACTCACAGACTTACCAAAGAAACTAATGGTTAGCCAAAATGAAAGGTGGGAGGATGGGTAAATTAGGACTATGGGGTTAACATACATATACTAATGTATGTTAAATGTATATAAACATATAACAGATAAACTATATGAATTATATAATCACCAATACCTTGAAAATATATATTTTGTGATCACATACATGGTAACAGGATCCGAAGATGAACAGACATATGTATGAATCATTGAGCAGATTCTGTACAGCCAGACAATCAAAACACTCTAATCAAATTTACTCCGACAAGAAGTATAAATTAAGTTTAAAAAACAAACATAAGTAAGGAGACATAAACTTCTGGGGCTTGTCCCAGCACATTCCACTCTAATTTACAACCTTGGAAAACTGCCTCCAGGAAGACTCAGTTGCCCTAGTAACAAGAGTTGAGAACGTAATAATGCTGCCGCCTTGTAGCTGTTTCCCACAACAGCAGCTTTAAACCCAGTGCCAATGGTTGCTTATATAGTCACAAGGACTGCAGGGCTCTAAATGACACAGGCCCTCAAAACATGCCCTGGCGTAGGCAATAGGCAAGAAAATTCAACATATGAGAAATTTTTCAAGAAGTCAATAAGAGGAGGGAAGTTGTACTCACTCTTTAAAAAAAAAGGAAAAGAAAAAAAAGGACATGCCTAAAGCTCAGTATAAGGAATTATAAGCCACAAGCAAATTCAAATTCAAAAAGGTTTCAGTTCACACCAGTCATAACCATCAGCAAAAAGTCTACAAACGATAAATGCTGAGGGGGTTTTAGAGAACTGTGTACCTTCTGGCTGCTGGTGGGATGTAAAGTGGCAACAGCACTAACGCAAACTGAATGGAGCTGTGCTTGAAAAGGTAAAAATTGAGCTACCATATGATGCGGCAGGGCACCTTTTGGGCCTATAACCTAAGACCACCAGAATCGGAAAGACAGAGGCAGGCAAATGTGCACTGCAGCAATATTGAAAGAGCCAAGACATGGAAGCAAAAAAAGGTCCATAAACAGATGACGGGAAAAAGAAGAAGTGGTATATGGACAGAATGGAATAGTAGCCTCGGGAAAAAAATGAACAATGCCGTTTTCAGGACTACAGTTGAGCCTAGAAATAATCATATAACGATAAGTAAGTCAAAAGGGTATGACAAATGTCCTATGATATCATTTATACATGTTATCCTAAGATTGCTACCAATGAACATATTTCCACAGAAAAAGACACTCACAGACTTATCAAATAAACTAATGGTTAGCCAAAATGAAAGGTGGGGGGATGGGTAAATTAGGACTATGGGGTTAACATGAATATACTAATGTAAGTTAAATGTACATAAACATATAACATATAAATGATATGAATTATATAATCACCAATCCCTTCAAAATATACATTCTGTAATCACATACATGGTAACAGGTTCCGAAGATGAACAGACATATGTATGAATCATTGAGCAGATTCTGTACAGCCAGACAATCAAAACACTCTAATCAAATTTACTCCGATAAGAAGTAGAAAATAAATTTAAAAAACAAACATAAGTAAGGAGATATAAACTTCTGGGGGCTTGTCCCAGCACATTCCACTCTAGTTTACAACCTCGGAACACTACCTCCAGGAAGACTCTGCTGCCCTAGTAACAAGTGTTGAGAACGTAATAATGCTGCTGCCTTGTGGCTATTTCCCACAACAGCAGCTTTAAACCCAGTGCCAATGGTTGCTTATAGACTCACAAGGACTGCAGGGCTGTAAATGACACAGGCCCTCAAAAAATGCCCTGGGGTAGGGAATAGGCAAGAAAATTCAACACATGAGAAATTTTTCAAGAAGTCAATAAGAGGAGGGAGGTTGTATTCACTCTTTAAAAAAAAAGGAAAAGAGAAAAAGGGCATGCCTAAAGCTCAGTAAAGGAAATTATTAGCCATATGCAAATTCAAATTCAATAAGGTTTCAGCTCACACCAGTCATGACCAGCAGCAAAAAGTCTACAAACTATAAATGCTGAAGGGGTTTTAGAGAACTGTGTACCTTCTTGGTGCCGGTGGGATGTAAAGTGGTAAGAGCACTAACGAAAACTGAATGGAGCTGCTTGAAAAGGTAAAAATTGAGTTAACATATGATGCGGCAGGGCACCTTTTGGGCCTATAATATAAAACCACCAAAATCGGAAAGACAGATGCAGGCAAATATGCACTGCAACAATATTGAAATAGCCAAGACATGGAAGCAAAAAAAAGGTCCATAAACAAATGAATGGACAAAGATGAAGTGGTATACGTACCAAATGGAATAGTAGCCTCGGGAAAAAAAGGAACAATGCCGTTTTCACGACTACAGTTGAGCCTACAAATAATCATATAAGGTTAAGTAAGTCAAAAGGGTATGACAAATATCCTATGATAACATTTATACATGTTATCCTAAGATTGCTACCAAAGAACATATTTCCACAGAAAAAGACACTCACAGACTTATCAAGTAAACTAATGGTTAGCCAAAAGGAAAGGTGGGAGGATGGGTAAATTAGGACTATGGGGTTAATATACATATACTAATGTATGTTAAATGTATATAAACATATAACAGATAAATTATATGAATTATATAATCACCAATACCTTTAAAATATACATTCTGTAATCACATACATGGTAACAGGGTCCAAAGGTGAACAGACATAAGTATGAATCATTGAGCAGATTCTGTACAGCCAATCAACACACTCTAATCAAATTTACTCCGATAAGAAATAGAAACTAAATTTAAAAAACAAACATAAGTAAGGAGACATAAACTTCTGGGGGCTTGTCCCTGCACATTCCACTCTAATTTACAACCTCGGAACCCTACCTCCAGGAAGACTCTTTTGCCCAAGTAACAAGAGTTGAGAACGTAATAATGCTGCCGCCTTGTGGCTGTTTCGCACAAGAGCAGCTTTAAACCCACTGCTAATGGTTGCTTAATAGTCCCAAGGAATGCAGGGCTCTAAATGACACCTGCCCTCAAAAAATGCCCTGGGGTAGGGAATAGGCAGGAAAATTCAACACATGAGAAATTTTTCAAGAAGTCAAGAGAGGAGGGAAGTTGTACCTACTCTTTAACAAAAAAAGGAAACGAAGAAAAAGGATATGGTTAAAGCTCAGTATAAGGAATTATTAGCCACATGCGTTTCCAACCTCCAAAAAGGTTTCAGCTCACACCAGTCAAATGGCCATTAGCAAAAAGTCTACAAACTATAAATGCTGAATGGGTTTTAGACAACTCATACCTACTAGCTGCTGGTGGGATGTAAAGTGGTAAAAGCACTAACAAGAACTGAATGGAGCTGCTTTACAAGGTAAAAATTGAGCTACCATATGATGCGGCAGGGCACCGTTGAGCCTATAAACGAAGACCACCAGGATCGGAAAGACAGAGGCAGGCAAATGTGCACTGCAGTAATATTGAAATAGCCAAGACATGAAAGCAAAAAAAAAGGTCCATAAACATATGAATGGAAAAAGAAGAAGTGGTATATGGAGAGAATCGAATAGTAAGCTCGGGAAAAAAATGAACAATGCCGTTTTCTGGACTACAGCTGAGCCTTGAAATAATCATATAAGGTTAAGTAAGTGAAAAGGGTATGACAAACAGCCTATGATATCATTTATACATGTTATCCTAAGATTGCTACCAATGAACATATTTCCACAGAAAAAGACACTCACAGACTTATCAAATAAACTAATGGTTAGCCAAAATGAAAGGTGGGAGGATGGGTAAATTAGGACTATGGGGTTAACATACATATACTAATGTATGTTAAATGTATATAAACATATAACATATAAATTACATGAATTATATCATCACCAATACCTTCAAAATATACATTTTGTGATCACATACATGGTAACAGTATCCGAAGATGAACAGACGTATGTATGAATCATTGAGCAGATTCTGTACAGCCAGACAATCAAAACACTCTAAGAAAATTTACTCCGATAAGAAATAGAAATTAAATTTAAAAAACAAACATAAGTAAGGAGACATAAACTTCTGGGGGCTTGTCCCAGGACATTCCTCTCTAATTTACAACCTGGGAACACTACCTCCAGGAAGACTCTGTTGCCCTAATAACAAGAGTTGAGAATGTAATAATGCTGCCGTCTTGTGGCTCTTTCCCACAACAGCAGCTTTAAACCCAGTGCCAATGGTTGGTTATATAGTCACAAGGACTGCAGGGCTGTAAATGACACAGGCCCACAAAACATGCCCTGGGGTAGGGAATAGGCAAGAAAATTCAACACATGAGAAATTTTTCAAAAAGTCAATAAGAGGAGGGAAGTTGTACTCACTCTTTAAAAAAAAGGAAAACAAAAAAAAGGACATGCCTAAAGCTCAGTATAAGGAATTATTAGCCACATACATATTCAAATTCAAAAAGGTTTAAGCTCACACGAGTCATGACCATCAGCAAAAAGTCTACAAACTATAAATGCTGAAGGGGTTTTAGAGAACTGTGTACCTTCTAGTTGCTGGTGGGATGTAAAGTGGCAACAGCACTAACGCAAACTGAATGGAGCTGCTTGAAAAGGTAAAAATTGAGCTACCATATGATGCGGCAGGGCACCTTTTGGGCCTATAACCTAAGACCACCAGAATCGGAAAGACAGAGGCAGGCAAATGTGCACTGCAGCAACATTGAAATAGCCAAGACATGGAAGGAAAAAAAAAGGTCCATAAACAGATGTATGGACAAAGACGAAGTGGTATATGGACAGAATGGAATAGTAGGCTCGTGAAAAAAATGAACAATGCCGTTTTCAGGACTACAGTTGAGCCTAGAAATAATCATATAACGTTAAGTAAGTGAAAAGGGTATGACAAATATCCTATGATGTCATTTATATATGTTATCGTAAAATTGCTACCAATGAACATATTTCCACAGAAAAAGACACTCACAGACTTATCAAATAAACTAATGGTTAGCCAAAATGAAAGGTGGGAGGATGGGTAAATTAGGACTATGGGGTTAACATACATATACTAATGTATGTTAAATGTATATAAACATATAACATATAAAGTATATGAATTATATAATCACGAATACCTTTAAAATATATATTCTGTAATCACATACATGGTAACAGGATCCGAAGATGAAGAAACATAAATATGAATCAATGAGCAGATTCTGTACAGCCAGAAAATCAAAACACTCTAATCAGATTTACTCCGATAAGAAATAGAAATTAAATTTAAAAAACAAACATAAGTAAGGAGAGATAAACTTCTGGGGGCTTGTCCCAGCACATTCCACTCTAATTTCCAACCTTGGAACACTACCTCCAGGAAGAGTCTTTTGCCCCATTAACAAGAGTTGAGGACGTAATAATGCTGCCGCCATGTGGCTGTTTCCCACAGCAGCAGCTTTAAACCCAGTGCCAATGGTTGCCTACATAGTCACAAGGACTGCAGGGCTGTAAATGACACAGGCCCTCAAGAAATGCCCTGGGGTAGGGAATAGGCAAGAAAATTCAACACATGAGAAATTTTTCAAGAAGTCAATAAGAGGAGGGAAGTTGTACTCACTCTTTAAAAAAAAGGAAAACAAAAAAAGGACATGCCTAAAGCTCAGTATAAGGAATTATTAGCCACATGCAAATTCAAATTCAAAAAGGTTTCAGCTCACACCAGTCATAACCATCAGCAAAAAGTCTACAAACGATAAATGCTGAAGGGGTTTTAGAGAACTGTGTACCTTCAAGCTGCTGCTGGGATGTAACGTGGTAACAACACTAATGCAAACTGAATGGAGATGCTTGAAAAGGTAAAAATTGAGCTACCATATGATGCGGCATGGCACCTTTTGGGCCTATAACCTAAGACCACCAGAATCTGGAAAACACAGGCAGGCCAATGTGCACTGCAGCAATATTGAAATAGCCAAGACATGGAAGCAGAAAATAGGTCCATAAACAGATGAATGGACGAAGACGAAGTGGTATACGTACCAAATGTAATAGTAGCCTCGTGAAAAAAATGAACAATGCCGTTTTCAGGACTACAGTTGAGCCTAGAAATAATCATATAAGGTTAAGTAAGTGAAAAGGGTATGACAAACATCCTATGATATCATTTATACATGTTATCCTAAGATTGCTACCAATGAACATATTTCCACAGAAAAACACACTCACAGACTTACCAAAGAAACTAATGGTTAGCCAAAATGAAAGGTGGGAGGATGGGTAAATTAGGACTATGGGGTTAACATACATATACTAATGTATGTTAAATGTATATAAACATATAACAGATAAAGTATAGGAATTATATAATCACCAATACCTTGAAAATATATATTTTGTGATCACATACATGGTAACAGGATCCGAAGATGAACAGACATATGTATGAATCATTGAGCAGATTCTGTACAGCCAGACAATCAAAACACTCTAATCAAATTTACTCCGACAAGAAGTATAAATTAAGTTTAAAAAACAAACATAAGTAAGGAGACATAAACTTCTGGGGCTTGTCCCAGCACATTCCACTCTAATTTACAACCTT
Organism: Balaenoptera physalus; assembly: GCF_965194825.1. Classification (NCBI taxonomy): domain Eukaryota; kingdom Metazoa; phylum Chordata; class Mammalia; order Artiodactyla; family Balaenopteridae; genus Balaenoptera; species Balaenoptera physalus. The sequence goes on from NW_028125269.1 coordinate 47,124, forward strand.
GGAAAACTGCCTCCAGGAAGACTCAGTTCCCGTAGTAACAAGAGTTGAGAACGTAATAATGCTGCCGCCTTGTGGCTGTTTCCCACAACAGCAGCTTTAAACCCAGTGCCAATGGTTGCTTATATAGTCACAAGGACTGCAGGGCTCTAAATGACACAGGCCCTCAAAACATGCCCTGGCGTAGGCAATAGGCAAGAAAATTCAACATATGAGAAATTTTTCAAGAAGTCAATAAGAGGAGGGAAGTTGTACTCACTCTTTAAAAAAAAGGAAAAGAAAAAAAAGGACATGCCTAAAGCTCAGTATAAGGAATTATAAGCCACAAGCAAATTCAAATTCAAAAAGGTTTCAGTTCACACCAGTCATAACCATCAGCAAAAAGTCTACAAACGATAAATGCTGAGGGGGTTTTAGAGAACTGTGTACCTTCTGGCTGCTGGTGGGATGTAAAGTGGCAACAGCACTAACGCAAACTGAATGGAGCTGTGCTTGAAAAGGTAAAAATTGAGCTACCATATGATGCGGCAGGGCACCTTTTGGGCCTATAACCTAAGACCACCAGAATAGGAAAGACAGAGGCAGGCAAATGTGCACTGCAGCAATATTGAAAGAGCCAAGACATGGAAGCAAAAAAAAGGTCCATAAACAGATGACGGGAAAAAGAAGAAGTGGTATATGGACAGAATGGAATAGTAGCCTCGGGAAAAAAATGAACAATACCGTTTTCAGGACTACAGTTGAGCCTAGAACTAATCATATAACGATAAGTAAGTCAAAAGGGTATGACAAATGTCCTATGATATCATTTATACATGTTATCCTAAGATTGCTACCAATGAACATATTTCCACAGAAAAAGACACTCACAGACTTATCAAATAAACTAATGGTTAGCCAAAATGAAGGGTGGGGGGATGGGTAATTTAGGACTATGGGGTTAACATGAATATACTAATGTAAGTTAAATGTACATAAACATATAACATATAAATGATATGAATTATATAATCACCAATCCCTTCAAAATATACATTCTGTAATCACATACATGGTAACAGGTTCCGAAGATGAACAGACATATGTATGAATCATTGAGCAGATTCTGTACAGCCAGACAATCAAAACACTCTAATCAAATTTACTCCGATAAGAAGTAGAAAATAAATTTAAAAAACAAACATCAGTAAGGAGATATAAACTTCTGGGGGCTTGTCCCAGCACATTCCACTCTAGTTTACAACCTCGGAACACTACCTCCAGGAAGACTCTGCTGCCCTAGTAACAAGTGTTGAGAACGTAATAATGCTGCTGCCTTGTGGCTATTTCCCACAACAGCCGCTTTAAACCCAGTGCCAATGGTTGCTTATAGACTCACAAGGACTGCAGGGCTGTAAATGACACAGGCCCTCAAAAAATGCCCTGGGGTAGGGAATAGGCAAGAAAATTCAACACATGAGAAATTTTTCAAGAAGTCAATAAGAGGAGGGAGGTTGTACTCACTCTTTAAAAAAAAAGGAAAAGAGAAAAAGGGCATGCCTAAAGCTCAGTAAAGGAAATTATTAGCCATATGCAAATTCAAATTCAATAAGGTTTCAGCTCACACCAGTCATGACCAGCAGCAAAAAGTCTACAAACTATAAATGCTGAAGGGGTTTTAGAGAACTGTGTACCTTCTTGGTGCCGGTGGGATGTAAAGTGGTAAGAGCACTAACGAAAACTGAATGGAGCTGCTTGAAAAGGTAAAAATTGAGTTAACATATGATGCGGCAGGGCACCTTTTGGGCCTATAATATAAAACCACCAAAATCGGAAAGACAGATGCAGGCAAATATGCACTGCAACAATATTGAAATAGCCAAGACATGGAAGCAAAAAAAAGGTCCATAAACAGATGAATGGACAAAGACGAAGTGGTATACGTACCAAATGGAATAGTAGCCTCGGGAAAAAAAGGAACAATGCCGTTTTCACGACTACAGTTGAGCCTACAAATAATCATATAAGGTTAAGTAAGTCAAAAGGGTATGACAAACATCCTATGATATCATTTATACATGTTATCCTAAGATTGCTACCAAAGAACATATTTCCACAGAAAAAGACACTCACAGACTTATCAAGTAAACTAATGGTTAGCCAAAAGGAAAGGTGGGAGGATGGGTAAATTAGGACTATGGGGTTAATATACATATACTAATGTATGTTAAATGTATATAAACATATAACAGATAAATTATATGAATTATATAATCACCAATACCTTTAAAATATACATTCTGTAATCACATACATGGTAACAGGGTCCAAAGGTGAACAGACATAAGTATGAATCATTGAGCAGATTCTGTACAGCCAGACAATCAACACACTCTAATCAAATTTACTCCGATAAGAAATAGAAACTAAATTTAAAAAACAAACATAAGTAAGGAGACATAAACTTCTGGGGGCTTGTCCCTGCACATTCCACTCTAATTTACAACCTCGGAACCCTACCTCCAGGAAGACTCTTTTGCCCAAGTAACAAGAGTTGAGAATGTAATAATGCTGCCGCCTTGTGGCTGTTTCGCACAAGAGCAGCTTTAAACCCACTGCTAATGGTTGCTTAATAGTCCCAAGGAATGCAGGGCTCTAAATGACACCTGCCCTCAAAAAATGCCCTGGGGTAGGGAATAGGCAGGAAAATTCAACACATGAGAAATTTTTCAAGAAGTCAAGAGAGGAGGGAAGTTGTACCTACTCTTTAACAAAAAAAGGAAACGAAGAAAAAGGATATGGTTAAAGCTCAGTATAAGGAATTATTAGCCACATGCGTTTCCAACCTCCAAAAAGGTTTCAGCTCACACCAGTCAAATGGCCATTAGCAAAAAGTCTACAAACTATAAATGCTGAATGGGTTTTAGACAACTCATACCTACTAGCTGCTGGTGGGATGTAAAGTGGTAAAAGCACTAACAAGAACTGAATGGAGCTGCTTTACAAGGTAAAAATTGAGCTACCATATGATGCGGCAGGGCACCTTTGAGCCTATAAACGAAGACCACCAGGATCGGAAAGACAGAGGCAGGCAAATGTGCACTGCAGTAATATTGAAATAGCCAAGACATGAAAGCAAAAAAAAAGGTCCATAAACATATGAATGGAAAAAGAAGAAGTGGTATATGGACAGAATGGAATAGTAAGCTCGGGAAAAAAATGAACAATGCCGTTTTCTGGACTACAGCTGAGCCTTGAAATAATCATATAAGGTTAAGTAAGTGAAAAGGGTATGACAAACAGCCTATGATATCATTTATACATGTTATCCTAAGATTGCTACCAATGAACATATTTCCACAGAAAAAGACACTCACAGACTTATCAAATAAACTAATGGTTAGCCAAAATGAAAGGTGGGAGGATGGGTAAATTAGGACTATGGGGTTAAAATACATATACTAATGTATGTTAAATGTATATAAACATATAACATATAAATTACATGAATTATATCATCACCAATACCTTCAAAATATACATTTTGTGATCACATACATGGTAACAGTATCCGAAGATGAACAGACGTATGTATGAATCATTGAGCAGATTCTGTACAGCCAGACAATCAAAACACTCTAAGAAAATTTACTCCGATAAGAAATAGAAATTAAATTTAAAAAACAAACATAAGTAAGGAGACATAAACTTCTGGGGGCTTGTCCCAGGACATTCCTCTCTAATTTACAACCTGGGAACACTACCTCCAGGAAGACTCTGTTGCCCTAATAACAAGAGTTGAGAATGTAATAATGCTGCCGTCTTGTGGCTCTTTCCCACAACAGCAGCTTTAAACCCAGTGCCAATGGTTGGTTATATAGTCACAAGGACTGCAGGGCTGTAAATGACACAGGCCCACAAAACATGCCCTGGGGTAGGGAATAGGCAAGAAAATTCAACACATGAGAAATTTTTCAAAAAGTCAATAAGAGGAGGGAAGTTGTACTCACTCTTTAAAAAAAAGGAAAACAAAAAAAAGGACATGCCTAAAGCTCAGTATAAGGAATTATTAGCCACATACATATTCAAATTCAAAAAGGTTTAAGCTCACACGAGTCATGACCATCAGCAAAAAGTCTACAAACTATAAATGCTGAAGGGGTTTTAGAGAACTGTGTACCTTCTAGTTGCTGGTGGGATGTAAAGTGGCAACAGCACTAACGCAAACTGAATGGAGCTGCTTGAAAAGGTAAAAATTGAGCTACCATATGATGCGGCAGGGCACCTTTTGGGCCTATAACCTAAGACCACCAGAATCGGAAAGACAGAGGCAGGCAAATGTGCACTGCAGCAACATTGAAATAGCCAAGACATGGAAGGAAAAAAAAAGGTCCATAAACAGATGTATGGACAAAGACGAAGTGGTATATGGACAGAATGGAATAGTAGGCTCGTGAAAAAAATGAACAATGCCGTTTTCAGGACTACAGTTGAGCCTAGAAATAATCATATAACGTTAAGTAAGTGAAAAGGGTATGACAAATATCCTATGATGTCATTTATATATGTTATCGTAAAATTGCTACCAATGAACATATTTCCACAGAAAAAGACACTCACAGACTTATCAAATAAACTAATGGTTAGCCAAAATGAAAGGTGGGAGGATGGGTAAATTAGGACTATGGGGTTAACATACATATACTAATGTATGTTAAATGTATATAAACATATAACATATAAAGTATATGAATTATATAATCACGAATACCTTTAAAATATATATTCTGTAATCACATACATGGTAACAGGATCCGAAGATGAAGAAACATAAATATGAATCAATGAGCAGATTCTGTACAGCCAGAAAATCAAAACACTCTAATCAGATTTACTCCGATAAGAAATAGAAATTAAATTTAAAAAACAAACATAAGTAAGGAGAGATAAACTTCTGGGGGCTTGTCCCAGCACATTCCACTCTAATTTCCAACCTTGGAACACTACCTCCAGGAAGAGTCTTTTGCCCCATTAACAAGAGTTGAGGACGTAATAATGCTGCCGCCATGTGGCTGTTTCCCACAGCAGCAGCTTTAAACCCAGTGCCAATGGTTGCCTACATAGTCACAAGGACTGCAGGGCTGTAAATGACACAGGCCCTCAAGAAATGCCCTGGGGTAGGGAATAGGCAAGAAAATTCAACACATGAGAAATTTTTCAAGAAGTCAATAAGAGGAGGGAAGTTGTACTCACTCTTTAAAAAAAAGGAAAACAAAAAAAGGACATGCCTAAAGCTCAGTATAAGGAATTATTAGCCACATGCAAATTCAAATTCAAAAAGGTTTCAGCTCACACCAGTCATAACCATCAGCAAAAAGTCTACAAACGATAAATGCTGAAGGGGTTTTAGAGAACTGTGTACCTTCAAGCTGCTGCTGGGATGTAACGTGGTAACAACACTAATGCAAACTGAATGGAGATGCTTGAAAAGGTAAAAATTGAGCTACCATATGATGCGGCATGGCACCTTTTGGGCCTATAACCTAAGACCACCAGAATCTGGAAAACACAGGCAGGCCAATGTGCACTGCAGCAATATTGAAATAGCCAAGACATGGAAGCAGAAAATAGGTCCATAAACAGATGAATGGACAAAGACGAAGTGGTATACGTACCAAATGTAATAGTAGCCTCGTGAAAAAAATGAACAATGCCGTTTTCAGGACTACAGTTGAGCCTAGAAATAATCATATAAGGTTAAGTAAGTGAAAAGGGTATGACAAACATCCTATGATATCATTTATACATGTTATCCTAAGATTGCTACCAATGAACATATTTCCACAGAAAAACACACTCACAGACTTACCAAAGAAACTAATGGTTAGCCAAAATGAAAGGTGGGAGGATGGGTAAATTAGGACTATGGGGTTAACATACATATACTAATGTATGTTAAATGTATATAAACATATAACAGATAAAGTATATGAATTATATAATCACCAATACCTTGAAAATATATATTTTGTGATCACATACATGGTAACAGGATCCGAAGATGAACAGACATATGTATGAATCATTGAGCAGATTCTGTACAGCCAGACAATCAAAACACTCTAATCAAATTTACTCCGACAAGAAGTATAAATTAAGTTTAAAAAACAAACATAAGTAAGGAGACATAAACTTCTGGGGCTTGTCCCAGCACATTCCACTCTAATTTACAACCTTGGAAAACTGTCTCCAGGAAGACTCAGTTGCCGTAGTAACAAGAGTTGAGAACGTAATAATGCTGCCGCCTTGTGGCTGTTTCCCACAACAGCAGCTTTAAACCCAGTGCCAATGGTTGCTTATATAGTCACAAGGACTGCAGGGCTCTAAATGACACAGGCCCTCAAAACATGCCCTGGCGTAGGCAATAGGCAAGAAAATTCAACATATGAGAAATTTTTCAAGAAGTCAATAAGAGGAGGGAAGTTGTACTCACTCTTTAAAAAAAAGGAAAAGAAAAAAAAGGACATGCCTAAAGCTCAGTATAAGGAATTATAAGCCACAAGCAAATTCAAATTCAAAAAGGTTTCAGTTCACACCAGTCATAACCATCAGCAAAAAGTCTACAAACGATAAATGCTGAGGGGGTTTTAGAGAACTGTGTACCTTCTGGCTGCTGGTGGGATGTAAAGTGGCAACAGCACTAACGCAAACTGAATGGAGCTGTGCTTGAAAAGGTAAAAATTGAGCTACCATATGATGCGGCAGGGCACCTTTTGGGCCTATAACCTAAGACCACCAGAATAGGAAAGACAGAGGCAGGCAAATGTGCACTGCAGCAATATTGAAAGAGCCAAGACATGGAAGCAAAAAAAAGGTCCATAAACAGATGACGGGAAAAAGAAGAAGTGGTATATGGACAGAATGGAATAGTAGCCTCGGGAAAAAAATGAACAATACCGTTTTCAGGACTACAGTTGAGCCTAGAACTAATCATATAACGATAAGTAAGTCAAAAGGGTATGACAAATGTCCTATGATATCATTTATACATGTTATCCTAAGATTGCTACCAATGAACATATTTCCACAGAAATAGACACTCACAGACTTATCAAATAAACTAATGGTTAGCCAAAATGAAGGGTGGGGGGATGGGTAATTTAGGACTATGGGGTTAACATGAATATACTAATGTAAGTTAAATGTACATAAACATATAACATATAAATGATATGAATTATATAATCACCAATCCCTTCAAAATATACATTCTGTAATCACATACATGGTAACAGGTTCCGAAGATGAACAGACATATGTATGAATCATTGAGCAGATTCTGTACAGCCAGACAATCAAAACACTCTAATCAAATTTACTCCGATAAGAAGTAGAAAATAAATTTAAAAAACAAACATAAGTAAGGAGATATAAACTTCTGGGGGCTTGTCCCAGCACATTCCACTCTAGTTTACAACCTCGTAACACTACCTCCAGGAAGACTCTGCTGCCCTAGTAACAAGTGTTGAGAACGTAATAATGCTGCTGCCTTGTGGCTATTTCCCACAACAGCCGCTTTAAACCCAGTGCCAATGGTTGCTTATAGACTCACAAGGACTGCAGGGCTGTAAATGACACAGGCCCTCAAAAAATGCCCTGGGGTAGGGAATAGGCAAGAAAATTCAACACATGAGAAATTTTTCAAGAAGTCAATAAGAGGAGGGAGGTTGTACTCACTCTTTAAAAAAAAAGGAAAAGAAAAAAAGGGCATGCCTAAAGCTCAGTAAAGGAAATTATTAGCCATATGCAAATTCAAATTCAATAAGGTTTCAGCTCACACCAGTCATGACCAGCAGCAAAAAGTCTACAAACTATAAATGCTGAAGGGGTTTTAGAGAACTGTGTACCTTCTTGGTGCCGGTGGGATGTAAAGTGGTAAGAGCACTAACGAAAACTGAATGGAGCTGCTTGAAAAGGTAAAAATTGAGTTAACATATGATGCGGCAGGGCACCTTTTGGGCCTATAATATAAAACCACCAAAATCGGAAAGACAGATGCAGGCAAATATGCACTGCAACAATATTGAAATAGCCAAGACATGGAAGCAAAAAAAAGGTCCATAAACAGATGAATGGACAAAGACGAAGTGGTATACGTACCAAATGGAATAGTAGCCTCGGGAAAAAAAGGAACAATGCCGTTTTCACGACTACAGTTGAGCCTACAAATAATCATATAAGGTTAAGTAAGTCAAAAGGGTATGACAAACATCCTATGATATCATTTATACATGTTATCCTAAGATTGCTACCAAAGAACATATTTCCACAGAAAAAGACACTCACAGACTTATCAAGTAAACTAATGGTTAGCCAAAAGGAAAGGTGGGGGGATGGGTAAATTAGGACTATGGGGTTAATATACATATACTAATGTATGTTAAATGTATATAAACATATAATAGATAAATTATATGAATTATATAATCACCAATACCTTTAAAATATACATTCTGTAATCACATACATGGTAACAGGGTCCAAAGGTGAACAGACATAAGTATGAATCATTGAGCAGATTCTGTACAGCCAGACAATCAACACACTCTAATCAAATTTACTCCGATAAGAAATAGAAACTAAATTTAAAAAACAAACATAAGTAAGGAGACATAAACTTCTGGGGGCTTGTCCCTGCACATTCCACTCTAATTTACAACCTCGGAACCCTACCTCCAGGAAGACTCTTTTGCCCAAGTAACAAGAGTTGAGAACGTAATAATGCTGCCGCCTTGTGGCTGTTTCGCACAAGAGCAGCTTTAAACCCACTGCTAATGGTTGCTTAATAGTCCCAAGGAATGCAGGGCTCTAAATGACACCTGCCCTCAAAAAATGCCCTGGGGTAGGGAATAGGCAGGAAAATTCAACACATGAGAAATTTTTCAAGAAGTCAAGAGAGGAGGGAAGTTGTACCTACTCTTTAACAAAAAAAGGAAACGAAGAAAAAGGATATGGTTAAAGCTCAGTATAAGGAATTATTAGCCACATGCGTTTCCAACCTCCAAAAAGGTTTCAGCTCACACCAGTCAAATGGCCATTAGCAAAAAGTCTACAAACTATAAATGCTGAATGGGTTTTAGACAACTCATACCTACTAGCTGCTGGTGGGATGTAAAGTGGTAAAAGCACTAACAAGAACTGAATGGAGCTGCTTGAAAAGGTAAAAATTGAGCTACCATATGATGCGGCAGGGCACCTTTGAGCCTATAAACGAAGACCACCAGGATCGGAAAGACAGAGGCAGGCAAATGTGCACTGCAGTAATATTGAAATAGCCAAGACATGAAAGCAAAAAAAAAGGTCCATAAACATATGAATGGAAAAAGAAGAAGTGGTATATGGACAGAATGGAATAGTAAGCTCGGGAAAAAAATGAACAATGCCGTTTTCTGGACTACAGCTGAGCCTTGAAATAATCATATAAGGTTAAGTAAGTGAAAAGGGTATGACAAACAGCCTATGATATCATTTATACATGTTATCCTAAGATTGCTACCAATGAACATATTTCCACAGAAAAAGACACTCACAGACTTATCAAATAAACTAATGGTTAGCCAAAATGAAAGGTGGGAGGATGGGTAAATTAGGACTATGGGGTTAACATACATATACTAATGTATGTTAAATGTATATAAACATATAACATATAAATTACATGAATTATATCATCACCAATACCTTCAAAATATACATTTTGTGATCACATACATGGTAACAGGATCCGAAGATGAACAGACGTATGTATGAATCATTGAGCAGATTCTGTACAGCCAGACAATCAAAACACTCTAATCAAATTTACTCCGATAAGAAATAGAAATTAAATTTAAAAAACAAACATAAGTAAGGAGACATAAACTTCTGGGGGCTTGTCCCAGGACATTCCTCTCTAATTTACAACCTGGGAACACTACCTCCAGGAAGACTCTGTTGCCCTAATAACAAGAGTTGAGAATGTAATAATGCTGCCGTCTTGTGGCTCTTTCCCACAACAGCAGCTTTAAACCCAGTGCCAATGGTTGGTTATATAGTCACAAGGACTGCAGGGCTGTAAATGACACAGGCCCACAAAACATGCCCTGGGGTAGGGAATAGGCAAGAAAATTCAACACATGAGAAATTTTTCAAGAAGTCAATAAGAGGAGGGAAGTTGTACTCACTCTTTAAAAAAAAGGAAAACAAAAAAAAGGACATGCCTAAAGCTCAGTATAAGGAATTATTAGCCACATACATATTCAAATTCAAAAAGGTTTAAGCTCACAAGAGTCATGACCATCAGCAAAAAGTCTACAAACTATAAATGCTGAAGGGGTTTTAGAGAACTCTGTACCTTCTAGTTGCTGGTGGGATGTAAAGTGGCAACAGCACTAACGCAAACTGAATGGAGCTGCTTGAAAAGGTAAAAATTGAGCTACCATATGATGCGGCAGGGCACCTTTTGGGCCTATAACCTAAGACCACCAGAATCGGAAAGACAGAGGCAGGTAAATGTGCACTGCAGCAACATTGAAATAGCCAAGACATGGAAGGAAAAAAAAAGGTCCATAAACAGATGTATGGACAAAGACGAAGTGGTATATGGACAGAATGGAATAGTAGGCTCGTGAAAAAAATGAACAATGCCGTTTTCAGGACTACAGTTGAGCCTAGAAATAATCATATAACGTTAAGTAAGTGAAAAGGGTATGACAAATATCCTGTGATATCATTTATATATGTTATCGTAAAATTGCTACCAATGAACATATTTCCACAGAAAAAGACACTCACAGACTTATCAAATAAACTAATGGTTAGCCAAAATGAAAGGTGGGAGGATGGGTAAATTAGGACTATGGGGTTAACATACATATACTAATGTATGTTAAATGTATATAAACATATAACAGATAAAGTATATGAATTATATAATCACGAATACCTTTAAAATATATATTCTGTAATCACATACATGGTAACAGGATCCGAAGATGAAGAAACATAAATATGAATCAATGAGCAGATTCTGTACAGCCAGAAAATCAAAACACTCTAATCAGATTTACTCCGATAAGAAATAGAAATTAAATTTAAAAAACAAACATAAGTAAGGAGAGATAAACTTCTGGGGGCTTGTCCCAGCACATTCCACTCTAATTTCCAACCTTGGAACACTACCTCCAGGAAGAGTCTTTTGCCCCATTAACAAGAGTTGAGGACGTAATAATGCTGCCGCCATGTGGCTGTTTCCCACAGCAGCAGCTTTAAACCCAGTGCCAATGGTTGCCTACATAGTCACAAGGACTGCAGGGCTGTAAATGACACAGGCCCTCAAGAAATGCCCTGGGGTAGGGAATAGGCAAGAAAATTCAACACATGAGAAATTTTTCAAGAAGTCAATAAGAGGAGGGAAGTTGTACTCACTCTTTAAAAAAAAGGAAAACAAAAAAAGGACATGCCTAAAGCTCAGTATAAGGAATTATTAGCCACATGCAAATTCAAATTCAAAAAGGTTTCAGCTCACACCAGTCATAACCATCAGCAAAAAGTCTACAAACGATAAATGCTGAAGGGGTTTTAGAGAACTGTGTACCTTCAAGCTGCTGCTGGGATGTAACGTGGTAACAACACTAATGCAAACTGAATGGAGATGCTTGAAAAGGTAAAAATTGAGCTACCATATGATGCGGCATGGCACCTTTTGGGCCTATAACCTAAGACCACCAGAATCTGAAAAACACAGGCAGGCCAATGTGCACTGCAGCAATATTGAAATAGCCAAGACATGGAAGCAGAAAATAGGTCCATAAACAGATGAATGGACAAAGACGAAGTGGTATACCTACCAAATGTAATAGTAGCCTCGCGAAAAAAATGAACAATGCCGTTTTCAGGACTACAGTTGAGCCTAGAAATAATCATATAAGGTTAAGTAAGTGAAAAGGGTATGACAAACATCCTATGATATCATTTATACATGTTATCCTAAGATTGCTACCAATGAACATATTTCCACAGAAAAACACACTCACAGACTTACCAAAGAAACTAATGGTTAGCCAAAATGAAAGGTGGGAGGATGGGTAAATTAGGACTATGGGGTTAACATACATATACTAATGTATGTTAAATGTATATAAACATATAACAGATAAACTATATGAATTATATAATCACCAATACCTTGAAAATATATATTTTGTGATCACATACATGGTAACAGGATCCGAAGATGAACAGACATATGTATGAATCATTGAGCAGATTCTGTACAGCCAGACAATCAAAACACTCTAATCAAATTTACTCCGACAAGAAGTATAAATTAAGTTTAAAAAACAAACATAAGTAAGGAGACATAAACTTCTGGGGCTTGTCCCAGCACATTCCACTCTAATTTACAACCTTGGAAAACTGCCTCCAGGAAGACTCAGTTGCCCTAGTAACAAGAGTTGAGAACGTAATAATGCTGCCGCCTTGTAGCTGTTTCCCACAACAGCAGCTTTAAACCCAGTGCCAATGGTTGCTTATATAGTCACAAGGACTGCAGGGCTCTAAATGACACAGGCCCTCAAAACATGCCCTGGCGTAGGCAATAGGCAAGAAAATTCAACATATGAGAAATTTTTCAAGAAGTCAATAAGAGGAGGGAAGTTGTACTCACTCTTTAAAAAAAAAGGAAAAGAAAAAAAAGGACATGCCTAAAGCTCAGTATAAGGAATTATAAGCCACAAGCAAATTCAAATTCAAAAAGGTTTCAGTTCACACCAGTCATAACCATCAGCAAAAAGTCTACAAACGATAAATGCTGAGGGGGTTTTAGAGAACTGTGTACCTTCTGGCTGCTGGTGGGATGTAAAGTGGCAACAGCACTAACGCAAACTGAATGGAGCTGTGCTTGAAAAGGTAAAAATTGAGCTACCATATGATGCGGCAGGGCACCTTTTGGGCCTATAACCTAAGACCACCAGAATCGGAAAGACAGAGGCAGGCAAATGTGCACTGCAGCAATATTGAAAGAGCCAAGACATGGAAGCAAAAAAAGGTCCATAAACAGATGACGGGAAAAAGAAGAAGTGGTATATGGACAGAATGGAATAGTAGCCTCGGGAAAAAAATGAACAATGCCGTTTTCAGGACTACAGTTGAGCCTAGAAATAATCATATAACGATAAGTAAGTCAAAAGGGTATGACAAATGTCCTATGATATCATTTATACATGTTATCCTAAGATTGCTACCAATGAACATATTTCCACAGAAAAAGACACTCACAGACTTATCAAATAAACTAATGGTTAGCCAAAATGAAAGGTGGGGGGATGGGTAAATTAGGACTATGGGGTTAACATGAATATACTAATGTAAGTTAAATGTACATAAACATATAACATATAAATGATATGAATTATATAATCACCAATCCCTTCAAAATATACATTCTGTAATCACATACATGGTAACAGGTTCCGAAGATGAACAGACATATGTATGAATCATTGAGCAGATTCTGTACAGCCAGACAATCAAAACACTCTAATCAAATTTACTCCGATAAGAAGTAGAAAATAAATTTAAAAAACAAACATAAGTAAGGAGATATAAACTTCTGGGGGCTTGTCCCAGCACATTCCACTCTAGTTTACAACCTCGGAACACTACCTCCAGGAAGACTCTGCTGCCCTAGTAACAAGTGTTGAGAACGTAATAATGCTGCTGCCTTGTGGCTATTTCCCACAACAGCAGCTTTAAACCCAGTGCCAATGGTTGCTTATAGACTCACAAGGACTGCAGGGCTGTAAATGACACAGGCCCTCAAAAAATGCCCTGGGGTAGGGAATAGGCAAGAAAATTCAACACATGAGAAATTTTTCAAGAAGTCAATAAGAGGAGGGAGGTTGTATTCACTCTTTAAAAAAAAGGAAAAGAGAAAAAGGGCATGCCTAAAGCTCAGTAAAGGAAATTATTAGCCATATGCAAATTCAAATTCAATAAGGTTTCAGCTCACACCAGTCATGACCAGCAGCAAAAAGTCTACAAACTATAAATGCTGAAGGGGTTTTAGAGAACTGTGTACCTTCTTGGTGCCGGTGGGATGTAAAGTGGTAAGAGCACTAACGAAAACTGAATGGAGCTGCTTGAAAAGGTAAAAATTGAGTTAACATATGATGCGGCAGGGCACCTTTTGGGCCTATAATATAAAACCACCAAAATCGGAAAGACAGATGCAGGCAAATATGCACTGCAACAATATTGAAATAGCCAAGACATGGAAGCAAAAAAAAGGTCCATAAACAAATGAATGGACAAAGATGAAGTGGTATACGTACCAAATGGAATAGTAGCCTCGGGAAAAAAAGGAACAATGCCGTTTTCACGACTACAGTTGAGCCTACAAATAATCATATAAGGTTAAGTAAGTCAAAAGGGTATGACAAATATCCTATGATAACATTTATACATGTTATCCTAAGATTGCTACCAAAGAACATATTTCCACAGAAAAAGACACTCACAGACTTATCAAGTAAACTAATGGTTAGCCAAAAGGAAAGGTGGGAGGATGGGTAAATTAGGACTATGGGGTTAATATACATATACTAATGTATGTTAAATGTATATAAACATATAACAGATAAATTATATGAATTATATAATCACCAATACCTTTAAAATATACATTCTGTAATCACATACATGGTAACAGGGTCCAAAGGTGAACAGACATAAGTATGAATCATTGAGCAGATTCTGTACAGCCAATCAACACACTCTAATCAAATTTACTCCGATAAGAAATAGAAACTAAATTTAAAAAACAAACATAAGTAAGGAGACATAAACTTCTGGGGGCTTGTCCCTGCACATTCCACTCTAATTTACAACCTCGGAACCCTACCTCCAGGAAGACTCTTTTGCCCAAGTAACAAGAGTTGAGAACGTAATAATGCTGCCGCCTTGTGGCTGTTTCGCACAAGAGCAGCTTTAAACCCACTGCTAATGGTTGCTTAATAGTCCCAAGGAATGCAGGGCTCTAAATGACACCTGCCCTCAAAAAATGCCCTGGGGTAGGGAATAGGCAGGAAAATTCAACACATGAGAAATTTTTCAAGAAGTCAAGAGAGGAGGGAAGTTGTACCTACTCTTTAACAAAAAAAGGAAACGAAGAAAAAGGATATGGTTAAAGCTCAGTATAAGGAATTATTAGCCACATGCGTTTCCAACCTCCAAAAAGGTTTCAGCTCACACCAGTCAAATGGCCATTAGCAAAAAGTCTACAAACTATAAATGCTGAATGGGTTTTAGACAACTCATACCTACTAGCTGCTGGTGGGATGTAAAGTGGTAAAAGCACTAACAAGAACTGAATGGAGCTGCTTTACAAGGTAAAAATTGAGCTACCATATGATGCGGCAGGGCACCGTTGAGCCTATAAACGAAGACCACCAGGATCGGAAAGACAGAGGCAGGCAAATGTGCACTGCAGTAATATTGAAATAGCCAAGACATGAAAGCAAAAAAAAAGGTCCATAAACATATGAATGGAAAAAGAAGAAGTGGTATATGGACAGAATCGAATAGTAAGCTCGGGAAAAAAATGAACAATGCCGTTTTCTGGACTACAGCTGAGCCTTGAAATAATCATATAAGGTTAAGTAAGTGAAAAGGGTATGACAAACAGCCTATGATATCATTTATACATGTTATCCTAAGATTGCTACCAATGAACATATTTCCACAGAAAAAGACACTCACAGACTTATCAAATAAACTAATGGTTAGCCAAAATGAAAGGTGGGAGGATGGGTAAATTAGGACTATGGGGTTAACATACATATACTAATGTATGTTAAATGTATATAAACATATAACATATAAATTACATGAATTATATCATCACCAATACCTTCAAAATATACATTTTGTGATCACATACATGGTAACAGTATCCGAAGATGAACAGACGTATGTATGAATCATTGAGCAGATTCTGTACAGCCAGACAATCAAAACACTCTAAGAAAATTTACTCCGATAAGAAATAGAAATTAAATTTAAAAAACAAACATAAGTAAGGAGACATAAACTTCTGGGGGCTTGTCCCAGGACATTCCTCTCTAATTTACAACCTGGGAACACTACCTCCAGGAAGACTCTGTTGCCCTAATAACAAGAGTTGAGAATGTAATAATGCTGCCGTCTTGTGGCTCTTTCCCACAACAGCAGCTTTAAACCCAGTGCCAATGGTTGGTTATATAGTCACAAGGACTGCAGGGCTGTAAATGACACAGGCCCACAAAACATGCCCTGGGGTAGGGAATAGGCAAGAAAATTCAACACATGAGAAATTTTTCAAAAAGTCAATAAGAGGAGGGAAGTTGTACTCACTCTTTAAAAAAAAGGAAAACAAAAAAAAGGACATGCCTAAAGCTCAGTATAAGGAATTATTAGCCACATACATATTCAAATTCAAAAAGGTTTAAGCTCACACGAGTCATGACCATCAGCAAAAAGTCTACAAACTATAAATGCTGAAGGGGTTTTAGAGAACTGTGTACCTTCTAGTTGCTGGTGGGATGTAAAGTGGCAACAGCACTAACGCAAACTGAATGGAGCTGCTTGAAAAGGTAAAAATTGAGCTACCATATGATGCGGCAGGGCACCTTTTGGGCCTATAACCTAAGACCACCAGAATCGGAAAGACAGAGGCAGGCAAATGTGCACTGCAGCAACATTGAAATAGCCAAGACATGGAAGGAAAAAAAAAGGTCCATAAACAGATGTATGGACAAAGACGAAGTGGTATATGGACAGAATGGAATAGTAGGCTCGTGAAAAAAATGAACAATGCCGTTTTCAGGACTACAGTTGAGCCTAGAAATAATCATATAACGTTAAGTAAGTGAAAAGGGTATGACAAATATCCTATGATGTCATTTATATATGTTATCGTAAAATTGCTACCAATGAACATATTTCCACAGAAAAAGACACTCACAGACTTATCAAATAAACTAATGGTTAGCCAAAATGAAAGGTGGGAGGATGGGTAAATTAGGACTATGGGGTTAACATACATATACTAATGTATGTTAAATGTATATAAACATATAACATATAAAGTATATGAATTATATAATCACGAATACCTTTAAAATATATATTCTGTAATCACATACATGGTAACAGGATCCGAAGATGAAGAAACATAAATATGAATCAATGAGCAGATTCTGTACAGCCAGAAAATCAAAACACTCTAATCAGATTTACTCCGATAAGAAATAGAAATTAAATTTAAAAAACAAACATAAGTAAGGAGAGATAAACTTCTGGGGGCTTGTCCCAGCACATTCCACTCTAATTTCCAACCTTGGAACACTACCTCCAGGAAGAGTCTTTTGCCCCATTAACAAGAGTTGAGGACGTAATAATGCTGCCGCCATGTGGCTGTTTCCCACAGCAGCAGCTTTAAACCCAGTGCCAATGGTTGCCTACATAGTCACAAGGACTGCAGGGCTGTAAATGACACAGGCCCTCAAGAAATGCCCTGGGGTAGGGAATAGGCAAGAAAATTCAACACATGAGAAATTTTTCAAGAAGTCAATAAGAGGAGGGAAGTTGTACTCACTCTTTAAAAAAAAGGAAAACAAAAAAAGGACATGCCTAAAGCTCAGTATAAGGAATTATTAGCCACATGCAAATTCAAATTCAAAAAGGTTTCAGCTCACACCAGTCATAACCATCAGCAAAAAGTCTACAAACGATAAATGCTGAAGGGGTTTTAGAGAACTGTGTACCTTCAAGCTGCTGCTGGGATGTAACGTGGTAACAACACTAATGCAAACTGAATGGAGATGCTTGAAAAGGTAAAAATTGAGCTACCATATGATGCGGCATGGCACCTTTTGGGCCTATAACCTAAGACCACCAGAATCTGGAAAACACAGGCAGGCCAATGTGCACTGCAGCAATATTGAAATAGCCAAGACATGGAAGCAGAAAATAGGTCCATAAACAGATGAATGGACGAAGACGAAGTGGTATACGTACCAAATGTAATAGTAGCCTCGTGAAAAAAATGAACAATGCCGTTTTCAGGACTACAGTTGAGCCTAGAAATAATCATATAAGGTTAAGTAAGTGAAAAGGGTATGACAAACATCCTATGATATCATTTATACATGTTATCCTAAGATTGCTACCAATGAACATATTTCCACAGAAAAACACACTCACAGACTTACCAAAGAAACTAATGGTTAGCCAAAATGAAAGGTGGGAGGATGGGTAAATTAGGACTATGGGGTTAACATACATATACTAATGTATGTTAAATGTATATAAACATATAACAGATAAACTATATGAATTATATAATCACCAATACCTTGAAAATATATATTTTGTGATCACATACATGGTAACAGGATCCGAAGATGAACAGACATATGTATGAATCATTGAGCAGATTCTGTACAGCCAGACAATCAAAACACTCTAATCAAATTTACTCCGACAAGAAGTATAAATTAAGTTTAAAAAACAAACATAAGTAAGGAGACATAAACTTCTGGGGCTTGTCCCAGCACATTCCACTCTAATTTACAACCTTGGAAAACTGCCTCCAGGAAGACTCAGTTGCCGTAGTAACAAGAGTTGAGAACGTAATAATGCTGCCGCCTTGTGGCTGTTTCCCACAACAGCAGCTTTAAACCCAGTGCCAATGGTTGCTTATATAGTCACAAGGACTGCAGGGCTCTAAATGACACAGGCCCTCAAAACATGCCCTGGCGTAGGCAATAGGCAAGAAAATTCAACATATGAGAAATTTTTCAAGAAGTCAATAAGAGGAGGGAAGTTGTACTCACTCTTTAAAAAAAAGGAAAAGAAAAAAAAGGACATGCCTAAAGCTCACTATAAGGAATTATAAGCCACAAGCAAATTCAAATTCAAAAAGGTTTCAGTTCACACCAGTCATAACCATCAGCAAAAAGTCTACAAACGATAAATGCTGAGGGGGTTTTAGAGAACTGTGTACCTTCTGGCTGCTGGTGGGATGTAAAGTGGCAACAGCACTAACGCAAACTGAATGGAGCTGTGCTTGAAAAGGTAAAAATTGAGCTACCATATGATGCGGCAGGGCACCTTTTGGGCCTATAACCTAAGACCACCAGAATAGGAAAGACAGAGGCAGGCAAATGTGCACTGCAGCAATATTGAAAGAGCCAAGACATGGAAGCAAAAAAAAGGTCCATAAACAGATGACGGGAAAAAGAAGAAGTGGTATATGGACAGAATGGAATAGTAGCCTCGGGAAAAAAATGAACAATACCGTTTTCAGGACTACAGTTGAGCCTAGAACTAATCATATAACGATAAGTAAGTCAAAAGGGTATGACAAATGTCCTATGATATCATTTATACATGTTATCCTAAGATTGCTACCAATGAACATATTTCCACAGAAAAAGACACTCACAGACTTATCAAATAAACTAATGGTTAGCCAAAATGAAGGGTGGGGGGATGGGTAATTTAGGACTATGGGGTTAACATGAATATACTAATGTAAGTTAAATGTACATAAACATATAACATATAAATGATATGAATTATATAATCACCAATCCCTTCAAAATATACATTCTGTAATCACATACATGGTAACAGGTTCCGAAGATGAACAGACATATGTATGAATCATTGAGCAGATTCTGTACAGCCAGACAATCAAAACACTCTAATCAAATTTACTCCGATAAGAAGTAGAAAATAAATTTAAAAAACAAACATCAGTAAGGAGATATAAACTTCTGGGGGCTTGTCCCAGCACATTCCACTCTAGTTTACAACCTCGGAACACTACCTCCAGGAAGACTCTGCTGCCCTAGTAACAAGTGTTGAGAACGTAATAATGCTGCTGCCTTGTGGCTATTTCCCACAACAGCCGCTTTAAACCCAGTGCCAATGGTTGCTTATAGACTCACAAGGACTGCAGGGCTGTAAATGACACAGGCCCTCAAAAAATGCCCTGGGGTAGGGAATAGGCAAGAAAATTCAACACATGAGAAATTTTTCAAGAAGTCAATAAGAGGAGGGAGGTTGTACTCACTCTTTAAAAAAAAGGAAAAGAAAAAAAGGGCATGCCTAAAGCTCAGTAAAGGAAATTATTAGCCATATGCAAATTCAAATTCAATAAGGTTTCAGCTCACACCAGTCATGACCAGCAGCAAAAAGTCTACAAACTATAAATGCTGAAGGGGTTTTAGAGAACTGTGTACCTTCTTGGTGCCGGTGGGATGTAAAGTGGTAAGAGCACTAACGAAAACTGAATGGAGCTGCTTGAAAAGGTAAAAATTGAGTTAACATATGATGCGGCAGGGCACCTTTTGGGCCTATAATATAAAACCACCAAAATCGGAAAGACAGATGCAGGCAAATATGCACTGCAACAATATTGAAATAGCCAAGACATGGAAGCAAAAAAAAGGTCCATAAACAGATGAATGGACAAAGACGAAGTGGTATACGTACCAAATGGAATAGTAGCCTCGGGAAAAAAAGGAACAATGCCGTTTTCACGACTACAGTTGAGCCTACAAATAATCATATAAGGTTAAGTAAGTCAAAAGGGTATGACAAACATCCTATGATATCATTTATACATGTTATCCTAAGATTGCTACCAAAGAACATATTTCCACAGAAAAAGACACTCACAGACTTATCAAGTAAACTAATGGTTAGCCAAAAGGAAAGGTGGGAGGATGGGTAAATTAGGACTATGGGGTTAATATACATATACTAATGTATGTTAAATGTATATAAACATATAACAGATAAATTATATGAATTATATAATCACCAATACCTTTAAAATATACATTCTGTAATCACATACATGGTAACAGGGTCCAAAGGTGAACAGACATAAGTATGAATCATTGAGCAGATTCTGTACAGCCAGACAATCAACACACTCTAATCAAATTTACTCCGATAAGAAATAGAAACTAAATTTAAAAAACAAACATAAGTAAGGAGACATAAACTTCTGGGGGCTTGTCCCTGCACATTCCACTCTAATTTACAACCTCGGAACCCTACCTCCAGGAAGACTCTTTTGCCCAAGTAACAAGAGTTGAGAATGTAATAATGCTGCCGCCTTGTGGCTGTTTCGCACAAGAGCAGCTTTAAACCCACTGCTAATGGTTGCTTAATAGTCCCAAGGAATGCAGGGCTCTAAATGACACCTGCCCTCAAAAAATGCCCTGGGGTAGGGAATAGGCAGGAAAATTCAACACATGAGAAATTTTTCAAGAAGTCAAGAGAGGAGGGAAGTTGTACCTACTCTTTAACAAAAAAAGGAAACGAAGAAAAAGGATATGGTTAAAGCTCAGTATAAGGAATTATTAGCCACATGCGTTTCCAACCTCCAAAAAGGTTTCAGCTCACACCAGTCAAATGGCCATTAGCAAAAAGTCTACAAACTATAAATGCTGAATGGGTTTTAGACAACTCATACCTACTAGCTGCTGGTGGGATGTAAAGTGGTAAAAGCACTAACAAGAACTGAATGGAGCTGCTTTACAAGGTAAAAATTGAGCTACCATATGATGCGGCAGGGCACCTTTGAGCCTATAAACGAAGACCACCAGGATCGGAAAGACAGAGGCAGGCAAATGTGCACTGCAGTAATATTGAAATAGCCAAGACATGAAAGCAAAAAAAAAGGTCCATAAACATATGAATGGAAAAAGAAGAAGTGGTATATGGACAGAATGGAATAGTAAGCTCGGGAAAAAAATGAACAATGCCGTTTTCTGGACTACAGCTGAGCCTTGAAATAATCATATAAGGTTAAGTAAGTGAAAAGGGTATGACAAACAGCCTATGATATCATTTATACATGTTATCCTAAGATTGCTACCAATGAACATATTTCCACAGAAAAAGACACTCACAGACTTATCAAATAAACTAATGGTTAGCCAAAATGAAAGGTGGGAGGATGGGTAAATTAGGACTATGGGGTTAAAATACATATACTAATGTATGTTAAATGTATATAAACATATAACATATAAATTACATGAATTATATCATCACCAATACCTTCAAAATATACATTTTGTGATCACATACATGGTAACAGTATCCGAAGATGAACAGACGTATGTATGAATCATTGAGCAGATTCTGTACAGCCAGACAATCAAAACACTCTAAGAAAATTTACTCCGATAAGAAATAGAAATTAAATTTAAAAAACAAACATAAGTAAGGAGACATAAACTTCTGGGGGCTTGTCCCAGGACATTCCTCTCTAATTTACAACCTGGGAACACTACCTCCAGGAAGACTCTGTTGCCCTAATAACAAGAGTTGAGAATGTAATAATGCTGCCGTCTTGTGGCTCTTTCCCACAACAGCAGCTTTAAACCCAGTGCCAATGGTTGGTTATATAGTCACAAGGACTGCAGGGCTGTAAATGACACAGGCCCACAAAACATGCCCTGGGGTAGGGAATAGGCAAGAAAATTCAACACATGAGAAATTTTTCAAAAAGTCAATAAGAGGAGGGAAGTTGTACTCACTC
Source organism: Balaenoptera physalus (assembly GCF_965194825.1). NCBI lineage: Eukaryota > Metazoa > Chordata > Mammalia > Artiodactyla > Balaenopteridae > Balaenoptera > Balaenoptera physalus. The sequence goes on from NW_028125269.1 coordinate 69,745, forward strand.
TTTAAAAAAAAGGAAAACCAAAAAAAGGACATGCCTAAATCTCAGTATAAGGAATTATTAGCCACATACATATTCAAATTCAAAAAGGTTTAAGCTCACACGAGTCATGACCATCAGCAAAAAGTCTACAAACTATAAATGCTGAAGGGGTTTTAGAGAACTGTGTACCTTCTAGTTGCTGGTGGGATGTAAAGTGGCAACAGCACTAACGCAAACTGAATGGAGCTGCTTGAAAAGGTAAAAATTGAGCTACCATATGATGCGGCAGGGCACCTTTTGGGCCTATAACCTAAGACCACCAGAATCGGAAAGACAGAGGCAGGCAAATGTGCACTGCAGCAACATTGAAATAGCCAAGACATGGAAGGAAAAAAAAAGGTCCATAAACAGATGTATGGACAAAGACGAAGTGGTATATGGACAGAATGGAATAGTAGGCTCGTGAAAAAAATGAACAATGCCGTTTTCAGGACTACAGTTGAGCCTAGAAATAATCATATAACGTTAAGTAAGTGAAAAGGGTATGACAAATATCCTATGATGTCATTTATATATGTTATCGTAAAATTGCTACCAATGAACATATTTCCACAGAAAAAGACACTCACAGACTTATCAAATAAACTAATGGTTAGCCAAAATGAAAGGTGGGAGGATGGGTAAATTAGGACTATGGGGTTAACATACATATACTAATGTATGTTAAATGTATATAAACATATAACAGATAAAGTATATGAATTATATAATCACGAATACCTTGAAAATATATATTTTGTGATCACATACATGGTAACAGGATCCGAAGATGAAGAAACATATGTATGAATCATTGAGCAGATTCTGTACAGCCAGACAATCAAAACACTCTAATCAGATTTACTCCGACAAGAAGTATAAATTAAGTTTAAAAAACAAACATAAGTAAGGAGACATAAACTTCTGGGGGCTTGTCCCAGCACATTCCACTCTAATTTCCAACCTTGGAAAACTGTCTCCAGGAAGACTCAGTTGCCGTAGTAACAAGAGTTGAGAACGTAATAATGCTGCCGCCTTGTGGCTGTTTCCCACAACAGCAGCTTTAAACCCAGTGCCAATGGTTGCTTATATAGTCACAAGGACTGCAGGGCTCTAAATGACACAGGCCCTCAAAACATGCCCTGGCGTAGGCAATAGGCAAGAAAATTCAACATATGAGAAATTTTTCAAGAAGTCAATAAGAGGAGGGAAGTTGTACTCACTCTTTAAAAAAAAGGAAAAGAAAAAAAAGGACATGCCTAAAGCTCAGTATAAGGAATTATAAGCCACAAGCAAATTCAAATTCAAAAAGGTTTCAGTTCACACCAGTCATAACCATCAGCAAAAAGTCTACAAACGATAAATGCTGAGGGGGTTTTAGAGAACTGTGTACCTTCTGGCTGCTGGTGGGATGTAAAGTGGCAACAGCACTAACGCAAACTGAATGGAGCTGTGCTTGAAAAGGTAAAAATTGAGCTACCATATGATGCGGCAGGGCACCTTTTGGGCCTATAACCTAAGACCACCAGAATAGGAAAGACAGAGGCAGGCAAATGTGCACTGCAGCAATATTGAAAGAGCCAAGACATGGAAGCAAAAAAAAGGTCCATAAACAGATGACGGGAAAAAGAAGAAGTGGTATATGGACAGAATGGAATAGTAGCCTCGGGAAAAAAATGAACAATACCGTTTTCAGGACTACAGTTGAGCCTAGAACTAATCATATAACGATAAGTAAGTCAAAAGGGTATGACAAATGTCCTATGATATCATTTATACATGTTATCCTAAGATTGCTACCAATGAACATATTTCCACAGAAATAGACACTCACAGACTTATCAAATAAACTAATGGTTAGCCAAAATGAAGGGTGGGGGGATGGGTAATTTAGGACTATGGGGTTAACATGAATATACTAATGTAAGTTAAATGTACATAAACATATAACATATAAATGATATGAATTATATAATCACCAATCCCTTCAAAATATACATTCTGTAATCACATACATGGTAACAGGTTCCGAAGATGAACAGACATATGTATGAATCATTGAGCAGATTCTGTACAGCCAGACAATCAAAACACTCTAATCAAATTTACTCCGATAAGAAGTAGAAAATAAATTTAAAAAACAAACATAAGTAAGGAGATATAAACTTCTGGGGGCTTGTCCCAGCACATTCCACTCTAGTTTACAACCTCGTAACACTACCTCCAGGAAGACTCTGCTGCCCTAGTAACAAGTGTTGAGAACGTAATAATGCTGCTGCCTTGTGGCTATTTCCCACAACAGCCGCTTTAAACCCAGTGCCAATGGTTGCTTATAGACTCACAAGGACTGCAGGGCTGTAAATGACAGAGGCCCTCAAAAAATGCCCTGGGGTAGGGAATAGGCAAGAAAATTCAACACATGAGAAATTTTTCAAGAAGTCAATAAGAGGAGGGAGGTTGTACTCACTCTTTAAAAAAAAAGGAAAAGAAAAAAAGGGCATGCCTAAAGCTCAGTAAAGGAAATTATTAGCCATATGCAAATTCAAATTCAATAAGGTTTCAGCTCACACCAGTCATGACCAGCAGCAAAAAGTCTACAAACTATAAATGCTGAAGGGGTTTTAGAGAACTGTGTACCTTCTTGGTGCCGGTGGGATGTAAAGTGGTAAGAGCACTAACGAAAACTGAATGGAGCTGCTTGAAAAGGTAAAAATTGAGTTAACATATGATGCGGCAGGGCACCTTTTGGGCCTATAATATAAAACCACCAAAATCGGAAAGACAGATGCAGGCAAATATGCACTGCAACAATATTGAAATAGCCAAGACATGGAAGCAAAAAAAAGGTCCATAAACAGATGAATGGACAAAGACGAAGTGGTATACGTACCAAATGGAATAGTAGCCTCGGGAAAAAAAGGAACAATGCCGTTTTCACGACTACAGTTGAGCCTACAAATAATCATATAAGGTTAAGTAAGTCAAAAGGGTATGACAAACATCCTATGATATCATTTATACATGTTATCCTAAGATTGCTACCAAAGAACATATTTCCACAGAAAAAGACACTCACAGACTTATCAAGTAAACTAATGGTTAGCCAAAAGTAAAGGTGGGAGGATGGGTAAATTAGGACTATGGGGTTAATATACATATACTAATGTATGTTAAATGTATATAAACATATAATAGATAAATTATATGAATTATATAATCACCAATACCTTTAAAATATACATTCTGTAATCACATACATGGTAACAGGGTCCAAAGGTGAACAGACATAAGTATGAATCATTGAGCAGATTCTGTACAGCCAGACAATCAACACACTCTAATCAAATTTACTCCGATAAGAAATAGAAACTAAATTTAAAAAACAAACATAAGTAAGGAGACATAAACTTCTGGGGGCTTGTCCCTGCACATTCCACTCTAATTTACAACCTCGGAACCCTACCTCCAGGAAGACTCTTTTGCCCAAGTAACAAGAGTTGAGAACGTAATAATGCTGCCGCCTTGTGGCTGTTTCGCACAAGAGCAGCTTTAAACCCACTGCTAATGGTTGCTTAATAGTCCCAAGGAATGCAGGGCTCTAAATGACACCTGCCCTCAAAAAATGCCCTGGGGTAGGGAATAGGCAGGAAAATTCAACACATGAGAAATTTTTCAAGAAGTCAAGAGAGGAGGGAAGTTGTACCTACTCTTTAACAAAAAAAGGAAACGAAGAAAAAGGATATGGTTAAAGCTCAGTATAAGGAATTATTAGCCACATGCGTTTCCAACCTCCAAAAAGGTTTCAGCTCACACCAGTCAAATGGCCATTAGCAAAAAGTCTACAAACTATAAATGCTGAATGGGTTTTAGACAACTCATACCTACTAGCTGCTGGTGGGATGTAAAGTGGTAAAAGCACTAACAAGAACTGAATGGAGCTGCTTTACAAGGTAAAAATTGAGCTACCATATGATGCGGCAGGGCACCTTTGAGCCTATAAACGAAGACCACCAGGATCGGAAAGACAGAGGCAGGCAAATGTGCACTGCAGTAATATTGAAATAGCCAAGACATGAAAGCAAAAAAAAAGGTCCATAAACATATGAATGGAAAAAGAAGAAGTGGTATATGGACAGAATGGAATAGTAAGCTCGGGAAAAAAATGAACAATGCCGTTTTCTGGACTACAGCTGAGCCTTGAAATAATCATATAAGGTTAAGTAAGTGAAAAGGGTATGACAAACAGCCTATGATATCATTTATACATGTTATCCTAAGATTGCTACCAATGAACATATTTCCACAGAAAAAGACACTCACAGACTTATCAAATAAACTAATGGTTAGCCAAAATGAAAGGTGGGAGGATGGGTAAATTAGGACTATGGGGTTAACATACATATACTAATGTATGTTAAATGTATATAAACATATAACATATAAATTACATGAATTATATCATCACCAATACCTTCAAAATATACATTTTGTGATCACATACATGGTAACAGTATCCGAAGATGAACAGACGTATGTATGAATCATTGAGCAGATTCTGTACAGCCAGACAATCAAAACACTCTAATCAAATTTACTCCGATAAGAAATAGAAATTAAATTTAAAAAACAAACATAAGTAAGGAGACATAAACTTCTGGGGGCTTGTCCCAGGACATTCCTCTCTAATTTACAACCTGGGAACACTACCTCCAGGAAGACTCTGTTGCCCTAATAACAAGAGTTGAGAATGTAATAATGCTGCCGTCTTGTGGCTCTTTCCCACAACAGCAGCTTTAAACCCAGTGCCAATGGTTGGTTATATAGTCACAAGGACTGCAGGGCTGTAAATGACACAGGCCCACAAAACATGCCCTGGGGTAGGGAATAGGCAAGAAAATTCAACACATGAGAAATTTTTCAAAAAGTCGATAAGAGAAGGGAAGTTGTACTCACTCTTTAAAAAAAAGGAAAAGAAAAAAAAGGACATGCCTAAAGCTCAGTATAAGGAATTATTAGCCACATACATATTCAAATTCAAAAAGGTTTAAGCTCACACGAGTCATGACCATCAGCAAAAAGTCTACAAACTATAAATGCTGAAGGGGTTTTAGAGAACTGTGTACCTTCTAGTTGCTGGTGGGATGTAAAGTGGCAACAGCACTAACGCAAACTGAATGGAGCTGCTTGAAAAGGTAAAAATTGAGCTACCATATGATGCGGCAGAGCACCTTTTGGGCCTATAACCTAAGACCACCAGAATCGGAAAGACAGAGGCAGGCAAATGTGCACTGCAGCAACATTGAAATAGCCAAGACATGGAAGGAAAAAAAAAGGTCCATAAACAGATGTATGGACAAAGACGAAGTGGTATATGGACAGAATGGAATAGTAGGCTCGTGAAAAAAATGAACAATGCCGTTTTCAGGACTACAGTTGAGCCTAGAAATAATCATATAACGTTAAGTAAGTGAAAAGGGTATGACAAATATCCTATGATGTCATTTATATATGTTATCGTAAAATTGCTACCAATGAACATATTTCCACAGAAAAAGACACTCACAGACTTATCAAATAAACTAATGGTTAGCCAAAATGAAAGGTGGGAGGATGGGTAAATTAGGACTATGGGGTTAACATACATATACTAATGTATGTTAAATGTATATAAACATATAACATATAAAGTATATGAATTATATAATCACGAATACCTTTAAAATATATATTCTGTAATCACATACATGGTAACAGGATCCGAAGATGAAGAAACATAAATATGAATCAATGAGCAGATTCTGTACAGCCAGAAAATCAAAACACTCTAATCAGATTTACTCCGATAAGAAATAGAAATTAAATTTAAAAAACAAACATAAGTAAGGAGAGATAAACTTCTGGGGGCTTGTCCCAGCACATTCCACTCTAATTTCCAACCTTGGAACACTACCTCCAGGAAGAGTCTTTTGCCCCATTAACAAGAGTTGAGGATGTAATAATGCTGCCGCCATGTGGCTGTTTCCCACAGCAGCAGCTTTAAACCCAGTGCCAATGGTTGCCTACATAGTCACAAGGACTGCAGGGCTGTAAATGACACAGGCCCTCAAGAAATGTCCTGGGGTAGGGAATAGGCAAGAAAATTCAACACATGAGAAATTTTTCAAGAAGTCAATAAGAGGAGGGAAGTTGTACTCACTCTTTAAAAAAAAGGAAAACAAAAAAAGGACATGCCTAAAGCTCAGTATAAGGAATTATTAGCCACATGCAAATTCAAATTCCAAAAGGTTTCAGCTCACACCAGTCATAACCATCAGCAAAAAGTCTACAAACGATAAATGCTGAAGGGGTTTTAGAGAACTGTGTACCTTCAAGCTGCTGCTGGGATGTAACGTGGTAACAACACTAATGCAAACTGAATGGAGATGCTTGAAAAGGTAAAAATTGAGCTACCATATGATGCGGCATGGCACCTTTTGGGCCTATAACCTAAGACCACCAGAATCTGGAAAACACAGGCAGGCCAATGTGCACTGCAGCAATATTGAAATAGCCAAGACATGGAAGCAGAAAATAGGTCCATAAACAGATGAATGGACAAAGACGAAGTGGTATACGTACCAAATGTAATAGTAGCCTCGCGAAAAAAATGAACAATGCCGTTTTCCGGACTACAGTTGAGCCTAGAAATAATCATATAAGGTTAAGTAAGTGAAAAGGGTATGACAAACATCCTATGATATCATTTATACATGTTATCCTAAGATTGCTACCAATGAACATATTTCCACAGAAAAACACACTCACAGACTTACCAAAGAAACTAATGGTTAGCCAAAATGAAAGGTGGGAGGATGGGTAAATTAGGACTATGGGGTTAACATACATATACTAATGTATGTTAAATGTATATAAACATATAACAGATAAACTATATGAATTATATAATCACCAATACCTTGAAAATATATATTTTGTGATCACATACATGGTAACAGGATCCGAAGATGAACAGACATATGTATGAATCATTGAGCAGATTCTGTACAGCCAGACAATCAAAACACTCTAATCAAATTTACTCCGACAAGAAGTATAAATTAAGTTTAAAAAACAAACATAAGTAAGGAGACATAAACTTCTGGGGCTTGTCCCAGCACATTCCACTCTAATTTACAACCTTGGAAAACTGCCTCCAGGAAGACTCAGTTGCCCTAGTAACAAGAGTTGAGAACGTAATAATGCTGCCGCCTTGTGGCTGTTTCCCACAACAGCAGCTTTAAACCCAGTGCCAATGGTTGCTTATATAGTCACAAGGACTGCAGGGCTCTAAATGACACAGGCCCTCAAAACATGCCCTGGCGTAGGCAATAGGCAAGAAAATTCAACATATGAGAAATTTTTCAAGAAGTCAATAAGAGGAGGGAAGTTGTACTCACTCTTTAAAAAAAAGGAAAAGAAAAAAAAGGACATGCCTAAAGCTCAGTATAAGGAATTATAAGCCACAAGCAAATTCAAATTCAAAAAGGTTTCAGTTCACACCAGTCATAACCATCAGCAAAAAGTCTACAAACGATAAATGCTGAGGGGGTTTTAGAGAACTGTGTACCTTCTGGCTGCTGGTGGGATGTAAAGTGGCAACAGCACTAACGCAAACTGAATGGAGCTGTGCTTGAAAAGGTAAAAATTGAGCTACCATATGATGCGGCAGGGCACCTTTTGGGCCTATAACCTAAGACCACCAGAATAGGAAAGACAGAGGCAGGCAAATGTGCACTGCAGCAATATTGAAAGAGCCAAGACATGGAAGCAAAAAAAAGGTCCATAAACAGATGACGGGAAAAAGAAGAAGTGGTATATGGACAGAATGGAATAGTAGCCTCGGGAAAAAAATGAACAATACCGTTTTCAGGACTACAGTTGAGCCTAGAACTAATCATATAACGATAAGTAAGTCAAAAGGGTATGACAAATGTCCTATGATATCATTTATACATGTTATCCTAAGATTGCTACCAATGAACATATTTCCACAGAAAAAGACACTCACAGACTTATCAAATAAACTAATGGTTAGCCAAAATGAAGGGTGGGGGGATGGGTAATTTAGGACTATGGGGTTAACATGAATATACTAATGTAAGTTAAATGTACATAAACATATAACATATAAATGATATGAATTATATAATCACCAATCCCTTCAAAATATACATTCTGTAATCACATACATGGTAACAGGTTCCGAAGATGAACAGACATATGTATGAATCATTGAGCAGATTCTGTACAGCCAGACAATCAAAACACTCTAATCAAATTTACTCCGATAAGAAGTAGAAAATAAATTTAAAAAACAAACATAAGTAAGGAGATATAAACTTCTGGGGGCTTGTCCCAGCACATTCCACTCTAGTTTACAACCTCGTAACACTACCTCCAGGAAGACTCTGCTGCCCTAGTAACAAGTGTTGAGAACGTAATAATGCTGCTGCCTTGTGGCTATTTCCCACAACAGCCGCTTTAAACCCAGTGCCAATGGTTGCTTATAGACTCACAAGGACTGCAGGGCTGTAAATGACACAGGCCCTCAAAAAATGCCCTGGGGTAGGGAATAGGCAAGAAAATTCAACACATGAGAAATTTTTCAAGAAGTCAATAAGAGGAGGGAGGTTGTACTCACTCTTTAAAAAAAAAGGAAAAGAAAAAAAGAGCATGCCTAAAGCTCAGTAAAGGAAATTATTAGCCATATGCAAATTCAAATTCAATAAGGTTTCAGCTCACACCAGTCATGACCAGCAGCAAAAAGTCTACAAACTATAAATGCTGAAGGGGTTTTAGAGAACTGTGTACCTTCTTGGTGCCGGTGGGATGTAAAGTGGTAAGAGCACTAACGAAAACTGAATGGAGCTGCTTGAAAAGGTAAAAATTGAGTTAACATATGATGCGGCAGGGCACCTTTTGGGCCTATAATATAAAACCACCAAAATCGGAAAGACAGATGCAGGCAAATATGCACTGCAACAATATTGAAATAGCCAAGACATGGAAGCAAAAAAAAGGTCCATAAACAGATGAATGGACAAAGACGAAGTGGTATACGTACCAAATGGAATAGTAGCCTCGGGAAAAAAAGGAACAATGCCGTTTTCACGACTACAGTTGAGCCTACAAATAATCATATAAGGTTAAGTAAGTCAAAAGGGTATGACAAACATCCTATGATATCATTTATACATGTTATCCTAAGATTGCTACCAAAGAACATATTTCCACAGAAAAAGACACTCACAGACTTATCAAGTAAACTAATGGTTAGCCAAAAGGAAAGGTGGGAGGATGGGTAAATTAGGACTATGGGGTTAATATACATATACTAATGTATGTTAAATGTATATAAACATATAACAGATAAATTATATGAATTATATAATCACCAATACCTTTAAACTATACATTCTGTAATCACATACATGGTAACAGGGTCCAAAGGTGAACAGACATAAGTATGAATCATTGAGCAGATTCTGTACAGCCAGACAATCAACACACTCTAATCAAATTTACTCCGATAAGAAATAGAAACTAAATTTAAAAAACAAACATAAGTAAGGAGACATAAACTTCTGGGGGCTTGTCCCTGCACATTCCACTCTAATTTACAACCTCGGAACCCTACCTCCAGGAAGACTCTTTTGCCCAAGTAACAAGAGTTGAGAACGTAATAATGCTGCCGCCTTGTGGCTGTTTCGCACAAGAGCAGCTTTAAACCCACTGCTAATGGTTGCTTAATAGTCCCAAGGAATGCAGGGCTCTAAATGACACCTGCCCTCAAAAAATGCCCTGGGGTAGGGAATAGGCAGGAAAATTCAACACATGAGAAATTTTTCAAGAAGTCAAGAGAGGAGGGAAGTTGTACCTACTCTTTAACAAAAAAAGGAAACGAAGAAAAAGGATATGGTTAAAGCTCAGTATAAGGAATTATTAGCCACATGCGTTTCCAACCTCCAAAAAGGTTTCAGCTCACACCAGTCAAATGGCCATTAGCAAAAAGTCTACAAACTATAAATGCTGAATGGGTTTTAGACAACTCATACCTACTAGCTGCTGGTGGGATGTAAAGTGGTAAAAGCACTAACAAGAACTGAATGGAGCTGCTTTACAAGGTAAAAATTGAGCTACCATATGATGCGGCAGGGCACCTTTGAGCCTATAAACGAAGACCACCAGGATCGGAAAGACAGAGGCAGGCAAATGCGCACTGCAGTAATATTGAAATAGCCAAGACATGAAAGCAAAAAAAAAGGTCCATAAACATATGAATGGAAAAAGAAGAAGTGGTATATGGACAGAATGGAATAGTAAGCTCGGGAAAAAAATGAACAATGCCGTTTTCTGGACTACAGCTGAGCCTTGAAATAATCATATAAGGTTAAGTAAGTGAAAAGGGTATGACAAACAGCCTATGATATCATTTATACATGTTATCCTAAGATTGCTACCAATGAACATATTTCCACAGAAAAAGACACTCACAGACTTATCAAATAAACTAATGGTTAGCCAAAATGAAAGGTGGGAGGATGGGTAAATTAGGACTATGGGGTTAACATACATATACTAATGTATGTTAAATGTATATAAACATATAACATATAAAGTATATGAATTATATAATCACGAATACCTTTAAAATATATATTCTGTAATCACATACATGGTAACAGGATCCGAAGATGAAGAAACATAAATATGAATCAATGAGCAGATTCTGTACAGCCAGAAAATCAAAACACTCTAATCAGATTTACTCCGATAAGAAATAGAAATTAAATTTAAAAAACAAACATAAGTAAGGAGAGATAAACTTTTGGGGGCTTGTCCCAGCACATTCCACTCTAATTTCCAACCTTGGAACACTACCTCCAGGAAGAGTCTTTTGCCCCATTAACAAGAGTTGAGGACGTAATAATGCTGCCGCCATGTGGCTGTTTCCCACAGCAGCAGCTTTAAACCCAGTGCAAAAGGTTGCCTACATAGTTACAAGGACTGCAGGGCTGTATATGACACAGGCCCTCAAGAAATGCCCTGGGGTAGGGAATAGGCAAGAAAATTCAACACATGAGAAATTTTTCAAGAAGTCAATAAGAGGAGGGAAGTTGTACTCACTCTTTAAAAAAAAGGAAAACAAAAAAAGGACATGCCTAAAGCTCAGTATAAGGAATTATTAGCCACATGCAAATTCAAATTCAAAAAGGTTTCAGCTCACACCAGTCATAACCATCAGCAAAAAGTCTACAAACGATAAATGCTGAAGGGGTTTTAGAGAACTGTGTACCTTCAAGCTGCTGCTGGGATGTAACGTGGTAACAACACTAATGCAAACTGAATGGAGATGCTTGAAAAGGTAAAAATTGAGCTACCATATGATGCGGCATGGCACCTTTTGGGCCTATAACGTAAGACCACCAGAATATGAAAAACACAGGCAGGCCAATGTGCACTGCAGCAATATTGAAATAGCCAAGACATGGAAGCAGAAAATAGGTCCATAAACAGATGAATGGACAAAGACGAAGTGGTATACGTAACAAATGTAATAGTAGCCTCGCGAAAAAAATGAACAATGCCGTTTTCAGGACTACAGATGAGCCTAGAAATAATCATATAAGGTTAAGTAAGTGAAAAGGGTATGACAAACATCCTATGATATCATTTATACATGTTATCCTAAGATTGCTACCAATGAACATATTTCCACAGAAAAACACACTCACAGACTTACCAAAGAAACTAATGGTTAGCCAAAATGAAAGGTGGGAGGATGGGTAAATTAGGACTATGGGGTTAACATACATATACTAATGTATGTTAAATGTATATAAACATATAACAGATAAACTATATGAATTATATAATCACCAATACCTTGAAAATATATATTTTGTGATCACATACATGGTAACAGGATCCGAAGATGAACAGACATATGTATGAATCATTGAGCAGATTCTGTACAGCCAGACAATCAAAACACGCTATTCAAATTTACTCCGACAAGAAGTATAAATTAAGTTTAAAAAACAAACATAAGTAAGGAGACATAAACTTCTGGGGCTTGTCCCAGCACATTCCACTCTAATTTACAACCTTGGAAAACTGCCTCCAGGAAGACTCAGTTGCCCTAGTAACAAGAGTTGAGAACGTAATAATGCTGCCGCCTTGTGGCTGTTTCCCACAACAGCAGCTTTAAACCCAGTGCCAATGGTTGCTTATATAGTCACAAGGACTGCAGGGCTCTAAATGACACAGGCTCTCAGAACATGCCCTGGCGTAGGCAATAGGCAAGAAAATTCAACATATGAGAAATTTTTCAAGAAGTCAATAAGAGGAGGGAAGTTGTACTCACTCTTTAAAAAAAAAGGAAAAGAAAAAAAAGGACATGCTTAAAGCTCAGTATAAGGAATTATAAGCCACAAGCAAATTCAAATTCAAAAAGGTTTCAGTTCACACCAGTCATAACCATCAGCAAAAAGTCTACAAACGATAAATGCTGAGGGGGTTTTAGAGAACTGTGTACCTTCTGGCTGCTGGTGGGATGTAAATTGGCAACAGCACTAACGCAAACTGAATGGAGCTGTGCTTGAAAAGGTAAAAATTGAGCTACCATATGATGCGGCAGGGCACCTTTTGGGCCTATAACCTAAGACCACCAGAATCGGAAAGACAGAGGCAGGCAAATGTGCACTGCAGCAATATTGAAAGAGCCAAGACATGGAAGCAAAAAAAGGTCCATAAACAGATGACGGGAAAAAGAAGAAGTGGTATATGGACAGAATGGAATAGTAGCCTCGGGAAAAAAATGAACAATGCCGTTTTCAGGACTACAGTTGAGCCTAGAAATAATCATATAACGATAAGTAAGTCAAAAGGGTATGACAAATGTCCTATGATATCATTTATACATGTTATCCTAAGATTGCTACCAATGAACATATTTCCACAGAAAAAGACACTCACAGACTTATCAAATAAACTAATGGTTAGCCAAAATGAAAGGTGGGGGGATGGGTAAATTAGGACTATGGGGTTAACATGAATATACTAATGTAAGTTAAATGTACATAAACATATAACATATAAATGATATGAATTATATAATCACCAATCCCTTCAAAATATACATTCTGTAATCACATACATGGTAACAGGTTCCGAAGATGAACAGACATATGTATGAATCATTGAGCAGATTCTGTACAGCCAGACAATCAAAACACTCTAATCAAATTTACTCCGATAAGAAGTAGAAAATAAATTTAAAAAACAAACATAAGTAAGGAGATATAAACTTCTGGGGGCTTGTCCCAGCACATTCCACTCTAGTTTACAACCTCGGAACACTACCTCCAGGAAGACTCTGCTGCCCTAGTAACAAGTGTTGAGAACGTAATAATGCTGCTGCCTTTTGGCTATTTCCCACAACAGCAGCTTTAAACCCAGTGCCAATGGTTGCTTATAGACTCACAAGGACTGCAGGGCTGTAAATGACACAGGCCCTCAAAAAATGCCCTGGGGTAGGGAATAGGCAAGAAAATTCAACACATGAGAAATTTTTCAAGAAGTCAATAAGAGGAGGGAGGTTGTACTCACTCTTTAAAAAAAAAGGAAAAGAAAAAAAGGGCATGCCTAAAGCTCAGTAAAGGAAATTATTAGCCATATGCAAATTCAAATTCAATAAGGTTTCAGCTCACACCAGTCATGACCAGCAACAAAAAGTCTACAAACTATAAATGCTGAAGGGGTTTTAGAGAACTGTGTACCTTCTTGGTGCCGGTGGGATGTAAAGTGGTAAGAGCACTAACGAAAACTGAATGGAGCTGCTTGAAAAGGTAAAAATTGAGTTAACATATGATGCGGCAGGGCACCTTTTGGGCCTATAATATAAAACCACCAAAATCGGAAAGACAGATGCAGGCAAATATGCACTGCAACAATACTGAAATAGCCAAGACATGGAAGCAAAAAAAAGGTCCATAAACAAATGAATGGACAAAGATGAAGTGGTATACGTACCAAATGGAATAGTAGCCTCGGGAAAAAAAGGAACAATGCCGTTTCCACGACTACAGTTGAGCCTACAAATAATCATATAAGGTTAAGTAAGTCAAAAGGGTATGACAAATATCCTATGATATCATTTATACATGTTATCCTAAGATTGCTACCAATGAACATATTTCCACAGAAAAAGACACTCACAGACTTATCAAGTAAACTAATGGTTAGCCAAAAGGAAAGGTGGGAGGATGGGTAAATTAGGACTATGCGGTTAATATACATATACTAATGTATGTTAAATGTATATAAACATATAACAGATAAATTATATGAATTATATAATCACCAATACCTTTAAAATATACATTCTGTAATCACATACATGGTAACAGGGTCCAAAGGTGAACAGACATAAGTATGAATCATTGAGCAGATTCTGTACAGCCAGACAATCAACACACTCTAATCAAATTTACTCCGATAAGAAATAGAAACTAAATTTAAAAAACAAACATAAGTAAGGAGACATAAACTTCTGGGGGCTTGTCCCTGCACATTCCACTCTAATTTACAACCTCGGAACCCTACCTCCAGGAAGACTCTTTTGCCCAAGTAACAAGAGTTGAGAACGTAATAATGCTGCCGCCTTGTGGCTGTTTCACACAAGAGCAGCTTTAAACCCACTGCTAATGGTTGCTTAATAGTCCCAAGGAATGCAGGGCTCTAAATGACACCTGCCCTCAAAAAATGCCCTGGGGTAGGGAATAGGCAGGAAAATTCAACACATGAGAAATTTTTCAAGAAGTCAAGAGAGGAGGGAAGTTGTACCTACTCTTTAACAAAAAAAGGAAACGAAGAAAAAGGATATGGTTAAAGCTCAGTATAAGGAATTATTAGCCACATGCGTTTCCAACCTCCAAAAAGGTTTCAGCTCACACCAGTCAAATGGCCATTAGCAAAAAGTCTACAAACTATAAATGCTGAATGGGTTTTAGACAACTCATACCTACTAGCTGCTGGTGGGATGTAAAGTGGTAAAAGCACTAACAAGAACTGAATGGAGCTGCTTTACAAGGTAAAAATTGAGCTACCATATGATGCGGCAGGGCACCTTTGAGCCTATAAACGAAGACCACCAGGATCAGAAAGACAGAGGCAGGCAAATGTGCATTGCAGTAATATTGAAATAGCCAAGACATGAAAGCAAAAAAAAAGGTCCATAAACATATGAATGGAAAAAGAAGAAGTGGTATATGGACAGAATGGAATAGTAAGCTCGGGAAAAAAATGAACAATGCCGTTTTCTGGACTACAGTTGAGCCTTGAAATAATCATATAAGGTTAAGTAAGTGAAAAGGGTATGACAAACAGCCTATGATATCATTTATACATGTTATCCTAAGATTGCTACCAATGAACATATTTCCACAGAAAAAGACACTCACAGACTTATCAAATAAACTAATGGTTAGCCAAAATGAAAGGTGGGAGGATGGGTAAATTAGGACTATGGGGTTAACATACATATACTAATGTATGTTAAATGTATATAAACATATAACATATAAATTACATGAATTATATCATCACCAATACCTTCAAAATATACATTTTGTGATCACATACATGGTAACAGTATCCGAAGATGAACAGACGTATGTATGAATCATTGAGCAGATTCTGTACAGCCAGACAATCAAAACACTCTAATCAAATTTACTCCGACAAGAAATATAAATTAAGTTTAAAAAACAAACATAAGTAAGGAGACATAAACTTCTGGGGCTTGTCCCAGCACATTCTACTCTAATTTACAACCTTGGAAAACTGCCTCAAGGTAGACTCAGTTGCCCTAGTAACAAGAGTTGAGAACGTAATAATGCTGCCGCCTTGTGGCTGTTTCCCACAACAGCAGCTTTAAACCCAGTGCCAATGGTTGCTTATATAGTCACAAGGACTGCAGGGCTCTAAATGACACAGGCCCTCAAAACATGCCCTGGCGTAGGCAACAGGCAAGAAAATTCAACATATGAGAAATTTTTCAAGAAGTCAATAAGAGGAGGGAAGTTGTACTCACTCTTTAAAAAAAAGGAAAAGAAAAAAAAGGACATGCCTAAAGCTCAGTATAAGGAATTATAAGCCACAAGCAAATTCAAATTCAAAAAGGTTTCAGTTCACACCAGTCATAACCATCAGCAAAAAGTCTACAAACGATAAATGCTGAGGGGGTTTTAGAGAATTGTGTACCTTCTGGCTGCTGGTGGGATGTAAAGTGGCAACAGCACTAACGCAAACTGAATGGAGCTGCTTGAAAAGGTAAAAATTGAGCTACCATATGATGCGGCAGGGCACCTTTTGGGCCTATAACCTAAGACCACCAGAATAGGAAAGACAGAGGCAGGCAAATGTGCACTGCAGCAATATTGAAAGAGCCAAGACATGGAAGCAAAAAAAAGGTCCATAAACAGATGACGGGAAAAAGAAGAAGTGGTATATGGACAGAATGGAATAGTAGCCTCGGGAAAAAAATGAACAATACCGTTTTCAGGACTACAGTTGAGCCTAGAACTAATCATATAACGATAAGTTAAGTCAAAAGGGTATGACAAATGTCCTATGATATCATTTATACATGTTATCCTAAGATTGCTACCAATGAACATATTTCCACAGAAAAAGACACTCACAGACTTATCAAATAAACTAATGGTTAGCCAAAATGAAGGGTGGGGGGATGGGTAAATTAGAACTATGGGGTTAACATAAATATACTAATGTAAGTTAAATGTACATAAACATATAACATATAAATGATATGAATTATATAATCACTAATCCCTTCAAAATATACATTCTGTAATCATATACATGGTAACAGGATCCGAAGATGAACAGACATATGTATGAATCATTGAGCAGATTCTGTACAGCCAGACAATCAAAACACTCTAATCAAATTTACTCCGATAAGAAGTAGAAAATAAATTTAAAAAACAAACATAAGTAAGGAGATATAAACTTCTGGGGGCTTGTCCCAGCACATTCCACTCTAGTTTACAACCTCGGAACACTACCTCCAGGAAGACTCTGCTGCCCTAGTAACAAGTGTTGAGAACGTAATAATGCTGCTGCCTTGTGGCTATTTCCCACAACAGCAGCTTTAAACCCAGTGCCAATGGTTGCTTATAGACTCACAAGGACTGCAGGGCTGTAAATGACACAGGCCCTCAAAAAATGCCCTGGGGTAGGGAATAGGCAAGAAAATTCAACACATGAGAAATTTTTCAAGAAGTCAATAAGAGGAGGGAGGTTGTACTCACTCTTTAAAAAAAAAGGAAAAGAAAAAAAGAGCATGCCTAAAGCTCAGTAAAGGAAATTA
This sequence comes from Balaenoptera physalus, assembly GCF_965194825.1. Taxonomy (NCBI): domain Eukaryota; kingdom Metazoa; phylum Chordata; class Mammalia; order Artiodactyla; family Balaenopteridae; genus Balaenoptera; species Balaenoptera physalus. Next base: position 87,200 of record NW_028125269.1, read on the forward strand.
TTAGCCATATGCAAATTCAAATTCAATAAGGTTTCAGCTCACACCAGTCATGACCAGCAGCAAAAAGTCTACAAACTATAAATGCTGAAGGGGTTTTAGAGAACTGTGTACCTTCTTGGTGCCGGTGGGATGTAAAGTGGTAAGAGCACTAACGAAAACTGAATGGAGCTGCTTGAAAAGGTAAAAATTGAGTTAACATATGATGCGGCAGGGCACCTTTTGGGCCTATAATATAAAACCACCAAAATCGGAAAGACAGATGCAGGCAAATATGCACTGCAACAATATTGAAATAGCCAAGACATGGAAGCAAAAAAAAGGTCCATAAACAAATGAATGGACAAAGATGAAGTGGTATACGTACCAAATGGAATAGTAGCCTCGGGAAAAAAAGGAACAATGCCGTTTTCACGACTACAGTTGAGCCTACAAATAATCATATAAGGTTAAGTAAGTCAAAAGGGTATGACAAATATCCTATGATATCATTTATACATGTTATCCTAAGATTGCTACCAATGAACCTATTTCCACAGAAAAAGACACTCACAGACTTATCAAGTAAACTAATGGTTAGCCAAAAGGAAAGGTGGGAGGATGGGTAAATTAGGACTATGGGGTTAATATACATATACTAATGTATGTTAAATGTATATAAACATATAACAGATAAATTATATGAATTATATAATCACCAATACCTTTAAAATATACATTCTGTAATCACATACATGGTAACAGGGTCCAAAGGTGAACAGACATAAGTATGAATCATTGAGCAGATTCTGTACAGCCAGACAATCAACACACTCTAATCAAATTTACTCCGATAAGAAATAGAAACTAAATTTAAAAAACAAACATAAGTAAGGAGACATAAACTTCTGGGGGCTTGTCCCTGCACATTCCACTCTAATTTACAACCTCGGAACCCTACCTCCAGGAAGACTCTTTTGCCCAAGTAACAAGAGTAGAGAACGTAATAATACTGCCGCCTTGTGGCTGTTTCGCACAAGAGCAGCTTTAAACCCACTGCTAATGGTTGCTTAATAGTCCCAAGGAATGCAGGGCTCTAAATGACACCTGCCCTCAAAAAATGCCCTGGGGTAGGGAATAGGCAGGAAAATTCAACACATGAGAAATTTTTCAAGAAGTCAAGAGAGGAGGGAAGTTGTACCTACTCTTTAACAAAAAAAGGAAACGAAGAAAAAGGATATGGTTAAAGCTCAGTATAAGGAATTATTAGCCACATGCGTTTCCAACCTCCAAAAAGGTTTTAGCTCACACCAGTCAAATGGCCATTAGCAAAAAGTCTACAAAGTATAAATGCTGAATGGGTTTTAGACAACTCATACCTACTAGCTGCTGGTGGGATGTAAAGTGGTAAAAGCACTAACAAGAACTGAATGGAGCTGCTTTACAAGGTAAAAATTGAGCTACCATATGATGCGGCAGGGCACCTTTGAGCCTATAAACGAAGACCACCAGGATCGGAAAGACAGAGGCAGGCAAATGTGCACTGCAGTAATATTGAAATAGCCAAGACATGAAAGCAAAAAAAAAGGTCCATAAACATATGAATGGAAAAAGAAGAAGTGGTATATGGACAGAATGGAATAGTAAGCTCGGGAAAAAAATGAACAATGCCGTTTTCTGGACTACAGCTGAGCCTTGAAATAATCATATAAGGTTAAGTAAGTGAAAAGGGTATGACAAACAGCCTATGATATCATTTATACATGTTATCCTAAGATTGCTACCAATGAACATATTTCCACAGAAAAAGACACTCACAGACTTATCAAATAAACTAATGGTTAGCCAAAATGAAAGGTGGGAGGATGGGTAAATTAGGACTATGGGGTTAACATACATATACTAATGTATGTTAAATGTATATAAACATATAACATATAAATTACATGAATTATATCATCACCAATACCTTCAAAATATACATTTTGTGATCACATACATGGTAACAGTATCCGAAGATGAACAGACGTATGTATGAATCATTGAGCAGATTCTGTACAGCCAGACAATCAAAACACTCTAATCAAATTTACTCCGATAAGAAATAGAAATTAAATTTAAAAAACAAACATAAGTAAGGAGACATAAACTTCTGGGGGCTTGTCCCAGGACATTCCTCTCTAATTTACAACCTGGGAACACTACCTCCAGGAAGACTCTGTTGCCCTAATAACAAGAGTTGAGAATGTAATAATGCTGCCGTCTTGTGGCTCTTTCCCACAACAGCAGCTTTAAACCCAGTGCCAATGGTTGGTTATATAGTCACAAGGACTGCAGGGCTGTAAATGACAGAGGCCCACAAAACATGCCCTGGGGTAGGGAAGAGGCAAGAAAATTCAACACATGAGAAATTTTTCAAGAAGTCAATAAGAGGAGGGAAGTTGTACTCACTCTTTAAAAAAAAGGAAAACAAAAAAAGGACATGCCTAAAGCTCAGTATAAGGAATTATTAGCCACATGCAAATTCAAATTCAAAAAGGTTTCAGCTCACACCAGTCATGACCATCAGCAAAAAGTCTACAAACTATAAATGCTGAAGGGGTTTTAGAGAACTGTGTACCTTCTAGCTGCTGGTGGGATGTAAAGTCGTAACAGCACTAACGCAAACTGAACGGAGCTGCTTGAAAAGGTAAAAATTGAGCTACCATATGATGCGGCATGGCACCTTTGGGCCTATAACCTAAGACCACCAGAATCAGAAACACAGAGGCAGGCAAATGTGCACTGCAGCAATATTGAAATAGCCAAGACATGGAAGCAAAGAAAAGGTCCATAAACAGGTGAATGGAAAAAGAAGAAGTGGTATATGGAAAGAATGGAATAGTAGCCTCGGGAAAAAAATGAACAATGCAGTTTTCAGGACTACAGTTGAGCCTAGAAATAATCATATAAGGTTAAGTAAGTCAAAAGGGTATGACAAATATCCTATGATATCATTTATACATGTTATCCTAAGATTGCTACCAATGAACATATTTCCACAGAAAAAGACACTCACAGACTTATGAAATAAACTAATGGTTAGCCAAAATGAAAGGTGGGAGGATTGGTAAATTAGGACTATGGGGTTAACATACATATACTAATATATGTTAAATGTATATAAACATATAACATATAAACTGTATAAATTATATAATCACCAATACCTTTAAAATATACATTCTGTTATCACATACATGGTAACAGGATCTGAAGATGAACAGACATTAGTAGGAATCATTGAGTAGATTCTGTACAGCCAGACCATCAAAACACTCTAATCAAATTTACTCCGATAAGAAATAGAAATTAAATTTAAAAACAAACATAGGTAAGGAGACATAAACTTCTGGGGGCTTGTCCCAGCACATCCCACTCTAATTCACAACCTCGGAACACTACCTCGAGGAAGACTCTTTTGCCCTAGTAATAAGAGTTGAGAACGTAATTATGCTGCCGCCTTGTGGCTGTTTCCCACAGCAGCAGCTTTAAGCCCAGTGCTAATGGTTGCTTAATAGTCACAAGGACTGCAGGGCTCTAAATGACACCTGCCCTCAAAAATGCATTGGGGTAGGGAATAGGAAAGAAAATTCAACACATGAGAAATTTTTCAAGTAGTCAATATGAAGAGGGAAGTTGTACTCACACTTTAACAAAAAAAGGAAAAGAAGAAAAAGGATATGCCTAAAGCTCAGTATAAGGAATTATTAGCCCAATGCGTATCCAACCTCCAAAAAGGTTTCAGCGGACACCAGTCAAATGGATAACAGCAAAAAGTCTACAAACTATAAATGCTGAATGGGTTTTAGCCAACTCATACCTCCTCGCTGCTGGAGAGATGTAAAGTGGTAACAACACTAACGAAAACTGAATGGAGCTGCTTGAAAAGGTAAAAATTCAGCTATCATATGATGCGGCAGAGCATCTTTTGGGCCTATAACCTAAGACCACCAGAATAGGAAAGACAGAGGCAGGCAAATGTGCACTGCAGCAACACTGAAATACCCAAGACATGGAAGGAAAAAAAAGGTCCATAAACAGATGACGGGAAAAAGAAGAAGTGGTATATGGACAGAATGGAATAGTAGCCTCGTGAAAAAAATGAACAATGCCGTTTTCAGGACTACAGTTGAGCCTAGAAATAATCATATAACGTTAAGTAAGTGAAAAGGGTATGACAAATATCCTATGATATCACTTATACATGTTATCCTAAGATTGCTACCAATGAACATATTTCCACAGAAAAACACACTCACAGACTTATCAAATAAACTAATGGTTAGCCAAAATGAAAGGTGGGAGGATGAGTAAATTAGGACTATGGGGTTAACATACATATACTAATGTATGTTAAATGTATATAAACATATAACAGATAAACTATATGAATTATATAATCACGAATACCTTTAAAATATACATTCTGTAATCACATACGTGGTAACAGGATGGAAAGATGAACAGAGATACGTATGAATCATTGAGCAGATTCTGTATAGCCAGACAATCTAAACACTCTAATCAAATTTACTCCGATAAGAAATAAAAATTAAATTTAAAAAACAAACATACGTAAGGAGACATAAACTTCTGGGGGCTTGTCCCAGCACATTCCACTCTAACTTACAACCTCGGAACACTACCTCCAGGAAGACTCAGTTGCCCTAGTAACAAGAGTTGAGAATGTAATAATGCTGCCGCCTTGTGGCTCTTTCCCACAACAGCAGCTTTAAACCCAGTGCCAACGGTTGCTTCTATAGTCACAAGGACTGCAGGGCTGTAAATGACACAGGCCCACAAAACATGCCCTGGTGTAGGGAATAGGCAAGAAAATTCAACACATGAGAAATTTTTCAAGAAGTCAATAAGAGGAGGGAAGTTGTACTCACTCTTTAAAAAAAAGGAAAACAAAAAAAAGGACATGCCTAAAGCTCAGTATAAGGAATTATTAGCCACATACATATTCAAATTCAAAAAGGTTTAAGCTCACAAGAGTCATGACCATCAGCAAAAAGTCTACAAACTATAAATGCTGAAGGGGTTTTAGAGAACTGTGTACCTTCTAGTTGCTGGTGGGATGTAAAGTGGCAACAGCACTAACGCAAACTAAATGGAGCTGCTTGAAAAGGTAAAAATTGAGCTACCATATGATGCGGCAGGGCACCTTTTGGGCCTATAACCTAAGACCACCAGAATCGGAAAGACAGAGGCAGGCAAATGTGCACTGCAGCAACATTGAAATAGCCAAGACATGGAAGGAAAAAAAAAGGTCCATAAACATATGTATGGACAAAGACGAAGTGGTATATGGACAGAATGGAATAGTAGGCTCGTGAAAAAAATGAACAATGCCGTTTTCAGGACTACAGTTGAGCCTAGAAATAATCATATAACGTTAAGTAAGTGAAAAGGGTATGACAAATATCCTATGATGTCATTTATACATGTTATCGTAAAATTGCTACCAATGAACATATTTCCACAGAAAAAGACACTCACAGACTTATCAAATAAACTAATGGTTAGCCAAAATGAAAGGTGGGAGGATGGGTAAATTAGGACTATGGGGTTAACATACATATACTAATGTATGTTAAATGTATATAAACATATAACATATAAATTACATGAATTATATCATCACCAATACCTTCAAAATATACATTTTGTGATCACATACATGGTAACAGTATCCGAAGATGAACAGACGTATGTATGAATCATTGAGCAGATTCTGTACAGCCAGACAATCAAAACACTCTAATCAAATTTACTCCGATAAGAAATAGAAATTAAATTTAAAAAACAAACATAAGTAAGGAGACATAAACTTCTGGGGGCTTGTCCCAGGACATTCCTCTCTAATTTACAACCTGGGAACACTACCTCCAGGAAGACTCTGTTGCCCTAATAACAAGAGTTGAGAATGTAATAATGCTGCCGTCTTGTGGCTCTTTCCCACAACAGCAGCTTTAAACCCAGTGCCAATGGTTGGTTATATAGTCACAAGGACTGCAGGGCTCTAAATGACACAGGCCCACAAAACATGCCCTGGGGTAGGGAAGAGGCAAGAAAATTCAACACATGAGAAATTTTTCAAGAAGTCAATAAGAGGAGGGAAGTTGTACTCACTCTTTAAAAAAAAGGAAAAAAAAAGGACATGCCTAAAGCTCAGTATAAGGAATTATTAGCCACATGCAAATTCAAATTCAAAAAGGTTTCAGCTCACACCAGTCATGACCATCAGCAAAAAGTCTACAAACTATAAATGCTGAAGGGGTTTTAGAGAACTGTGTACCTTCTAGTTGCTGGTGGGATGTAAAGTGGCAACAGCACTAACGCAAACTGAATGGAGCTGCTTGAAAAGGTAAAAATTGAGCTACCATATGATGCGGCAGGGCACCTTTTGGGCCTATAACCTAAGACCACCAGAATCGGAAAGACAGAGGCAGGTAAATGTGCACTGCAGCAACATTGAAATAGCCAAGACATGGAAGGAAAAAAAAAGGTCCATAAACAGATGTATGGACAAAGACGAAGTGGTATATGGACAGAATGGAATAGTAGGCTCGTGAAAAAAATGAACAATGCCGTTTTCAGGACTACAGTTGAGCCTAGAAATAATCATATAACGTTAAGTAAGTGAAAAGGGTATGACAAATATCCTATGATGTCATTTATATATGTTATCGTAAAATTGCTACCAATGAACATATTTCCACAGAAAAAGACACTCACAGACTTATCAAATAAACTAATGGTTAGCCAAAATGAAAGGTGGGAGGATGGGTAAATTAGGACTATGGGGTTAACATACATATACTAATGTATGTTAAATGTATATAAACATATAACATATAAAGTATATGAATTATATAATCACGAATACCTTTAAAATATATATTCTGTAATCACATACATGGTAACAGGATCCGAAGATGAAGAAACATAAATATGAATCAATGAGCAGATTCTGTACAGCCAGAAAATCAAAACACTCTAATCAGATTTACTCCGATAAGAAATAGAAATTAAATTTAAAAAACAAACATAAGTAAGGAGAGATAAACTTCTGGGGGCTTGTCCCAGCACATTCCACTCTAATTTCCAACCTTGGAACACTACCTCCAGGAAGAGTCTTTTGCCCCATTAACAAGAGTTGAGGACGTAATAATGCTGCCGCCATGTGGCTGTTTCCCACAGCAGCAGCTTTAAACCCAGTGCCAATGGTTGCCTACATAGTCACAAGGACTGCAGGGCTGTAAATGACACAGGCCCTCAAGAAATGCCCTGGGGTAGGGAATAGGCAAGAAAATTCAACACATGAGAAATTTTTCAAGAAGTCAATAAGAGGAGGGAAGTTGTACTCACTCTTTAAAAAAAAGGAAAACAAAAAAAGGACATGCCTAAAGCTCAGTATAAGGAATTATTAGCCACATGCAAATTCAAATTCAAAAAGGTTTCAGCTCACACCAGTCATAACCATCAGCAAAAAGTCTACAAACGATAAATGCTGAAGGGGTTTTAGAGAACTGTGTACCTTCAAGCTGCTGCTGGGATGTAACGTGGTAACAACACTAATGCAAACTGAATGGAGATGCTTGAAAAGGTAAAAATTGAGCTACCATATGATGCGGCATGGCACCTTTTGGGCCTATAACCTAAGACCACCAGAATCTGAAAAACACAGGCAGGCCAATGTGCACTGCAGCAATATTGAAATAGCCAAGACATGGAAGCAGAAAATAGGTCCATAAACAGTTGAATGGACAAAGACGAAGTGGTATACGTACCAAATGTAATAGTAGCCTCGCGAAAAAAATGAACAATGCCGTTTTCAGGACTACAGTTGAGCCTAGAAATAATCATATAAGGTTAAGTAAGTGAAAAGGGTATGACAAACATCCTATGATATCATTTATACATGTTATCCTAAGATTGCTACCAATGAACATATTTCCACAGAAAAACACACTCACAGACTTACCAAAGAAACTAATGGTTAGCCAAAATGAAAGGTGGGAGGATGGGTAAATTAGGACTATGGGGTTAACATACATATACTAATGTATGTTAAATGTATATAAACATATAACAGATAAACTATATGAATTATATAATCACCAATACCTTGAAAATATATATTTTGTGATCACATACATGGTAACAGGATCCGAAGATGAACAGACATATGTATGAATCATTGAGCAGATTCTGTACAGCCAGACAATCAAAACACTCTAATCAAATTTACTCCGACAAGCAGTATAAATTAAGTTTAAAAAACAAACATAAGTAAGGAGACATAAACTTCTGGGGCTTGTCCCAGCACATTCCACTCTAATTTACAACCTTGGAAAACTGCCTCCAGGAAGACTCAGTTGCCCTAGTAACAAGAGTTGAGAACGTAATAATGCTGCCGCCTTGTGGCTGTTTCCCACAACAGCAGCTTTAAACCCAGTGCCAATGGTTGCTTATATAGTCACAAGGACTGCAGGGCTCTAAATGACACAGGCCCTCAAAACATGCCCTGGCGTAGGCAATAGGCAAGAAAATTCAACATATGAGAAATTTTTCAAGAAGTCAATAAGAGGAGGGAAGTTGTACTCACTCTTTAAAAAAAAAGGAAAAGAAAAAAAAGGACATGCCTAAAGCTTAGTATAAGGAATTATAAGCCACAAGCAATTTCAAATTCAAAAAGGTTTCAGTTCACACCAGTCATAACCATCAGCAAAAAGTCTACAAACGATGAATGCTGAGGGGGTTTTAGAGAACTGTGTACCTTCTGGCTGCTGGTGGGATGTAAAGTGGCAACAGCACTAACGCAAACTGAATGGAGCTGTGCTTGAAAAGGTAAAAATTGAGCTACCATATGATGCGGCAGGGCACCTTTTGGGCCTATAACCTAAGACCACCAGAATCGGAAAGACAGAGGCAGGCAAATGTGCACTGCAGCAATATTGAAAGAGCCAAGACATGGAAGCAAAAAAAGGTCCATAAACAGATGACGGGAAAAAGAAGAAGTGGTATATGGACAGAATGGAATAGTAGCCTCGGGAAAAAAATGAACAATGCCGTTTTCAGGACTACAGTTGAGCCTAGAAATAATCATATAACGTTCAGTAAGTGAAAAGGGTATGACAAATATCCTATGATATCACTTATACATGTTATCCTAAGATTGCTACCAATGAACATATTTCCACAGAAAAACACACTCACAGACTTATCAAATAAACTAATGGTTAGCCAAAATGAAAGGTGGGAGGATGAGTAAATTAGGACTATGCGGTTAACATACATATACTAATGTATGTTAAATGTATATAAACATATAACAGATAAACTATATGAATTATATAATCACGAATACCTTTAAAATATACATTCTGTAATCACATACGTGGTAACAGGATGGAAAGATGAACAGAGATACGTATGAATCATTGAGCAGATTCTGTATAGCCAGACAATCTAAACACTCTAATCAAATTTACTCCGATAAGAAATAAAAATTAAATTTAAAAAACAAACATACGTAAGGAGACATAAACTTCTGGGGGCTTCTCCCAGCACATTCCACTCTAACTTACAACCTCGGAACACTACCTCCAGGAAGACTCAGTTGCCCTAGTAACAAGAGTTGAGAATGTAATAATGCTGCCGCCTTGTGGCTCTTTCCCACAACAGCAGCTTTAAACCCAGTGCCAACGGTTGCTTCTATAGTCACAAGGACTGCAGGGCTGTAAATGACACAGGCCCACAAAACATGCCCTGGTGTAGGGAATAGGCAAGAAAATTCAACACATGAGAAATTTTTCAAGAAGTCAATAAGAGGATGGAAGTTGTACTCACTCTTTAAAAAAAAGGAAAACAAAAAAAAGGACATGCCTAAAGCTCAGTATAAGGAATTATTAGCCACATACACATTCAAATTCAAAAAGGTTTAAGCTCACAAGAGTCATGACCATCAGCAAAAAGTCTACAAACTATAAATGCTGAAGGGGTTTTAGAGAACTGTGTACCTTCTAGTTGCTGGTGGGATGTAAAGTGGCAAGAGCACTAACGCAAACTAAATGGAGCTGCTTGAAAAGGTAAAAATTGAGCTACCATATGATGCGGCAGGGCACCTTTTGGGCCTATAACCTAAGACCACCAGAATCGGAAAGACAGAGGCAGGCAAATGTGCACTGCAGCAACATTGAAATAGCCAAGACATGGAAGGAAAAATAAAGGTCCATAAACATATGTATGGACAAAGACGAAGTGGTATATGGACAGAATGGAATAGTAGGCTCGTGAAAAAAATGAACAATGCCGTTTTCAGGACTACAGTTGAGCCTAGAAATAATCATATAACGTTAAGTAAGTGAAAAGGGTATGACAAATATCCTATGATGTCATTTATATATGTTATCGTAAAATTGCTACCAATGAACATATTTCCACAGAAAAAGACACTCACAGACTTATCAAATAAACTAATGGTTAGCCAAAATCAAAGGTGGGAGGATGGGTAAATTAGGACTATGGGGTTAACATACATATACTAATGTATGTTAAATGTATATAAACATATAACATATAAAGTATATGAATTATATAATCACGAATACCTTTAAAATATATATTCTGTAATCACATACATGGTAACAGGATCCGAAGATGAAGAAACATAAATATGAATCAATGAGCAGATTCTGTACAGCCAGAAAATCAAAACACTCTAATCAGATTTACTCCGATAAGAAATAGAAATTAAATTTAAAAAACAAACATAAGTAAGGAGAGATAAACTTTTGGGGGCTTGTCCCAGCACATTCCACTCTAATTTCCAACCTTGGAACACTACCTCCAGGAAGAGTCTTTTGCCCCATTAACAAGAGTTGAGGACGTAATAATGCTGCCGCCATGTGGCTGTTTCCCACAGCAGCAGCTTTAAACCCAGTGCCAATGGTTGCCTACATAGTCACAAGGACTGCAGGGCTGTAAATGACACAGGCCCTCAAGAAATGCCCTGGGGTAGGGAATAGGCAAGAAAATTCAACACATGAGAAATTTTTCAAGAAGTCAATAAGAGGAGGGAAGTTGTACTCACTCTTTAAAAAAAAGGAAAACAAAAAAAGGACATGCCTAAAGCTCAGTATAAGGAATTATTAGCCACATGCAAATTCAAATTCAAAAAGGTTTCAGCTCACACCAGTCATAACCATCAGCAAAAAGTCTACAAACGATAAATGCTGAAGGGGTTTTAGAGAACTGTGTACCTTCAAGCTGCTGCTGGGATGTAACGTGGTAACAACACTAATGCAAACTGAATGGAGATGCTTGAAAAGGTAAAAATTGAGCTACCATATGATGCGGCATGGCACCTTTTGGGCCTATAACCTAAGACCACCAGAATCTGGAAAACACAGGCAGGCCAATGTGCACTGCAGCAATATTGAAATAGCCAAGACATGGAAGCAGTAAATAGGTCCATAAACAGATGAATGGACGAAGACGAAGTGGTATACGTACCAAATGTAATAGTAGCCTCGTGAAAAAAATGAACAATGCCGTTTTCAGGACTACAGTTGAGCCTAGAAATAATCATATAAGGTTAAGTAAGTGAAAAGGGTATGACAAACATCCTATGATATCATTTATACATGTTATCCTAAGATTGCTACCAATGAACATATTTCCACAGAAAAACACACTCACAGACTTACCAAAGAAACTAATGGTTAGCCAAAATGAAAGGTGGGAGGATGGGTAAATTAGGACTATGGGGTTAACATACATATACTAATGTATGTTAAATGTATATAAACATATAACAGATAAAGTATATGAATTATATAATCACCAATACCTTGAAAATATATATTTTGTGATCACATACATGGTAACAGGATCCGAAGATGAACAGACATATGTATGAATCATTGAGCAGATTCTGTACAGCCAGACAATCAAAACACTCTAATCAAATTTACTCCGACAAGAAGTATAAATTAAGTTTAAAAAACAAACATAAGTAAGGAGACATAAACTTCTGGGGCTTGTCCCAGCACATTCCACTCTAATTTACAACCTTGGAAAACTGCCTCCAGGAAGACTCAGTTGCCGTAGTAACAAGAGTTGAGAACGTAATAATGCTGCCGCCTTGTGGCTGTTTCCCACAACAGCAGCTTTAAACCCAGTGCCAATGGTTGCTTATATAGTCACAAGGACTGCAGGGCTCTAAATGACACAGGCCCTCAAAACATGCCCTGGCGTAGGCAATAGGCAAGAAAATTCAACATATGAGAAATTTTTCAAGAAGTCAATAAGAGGAGGGAAGTTGTACTCACTCTTTAAAAAAAAGGAAAAGAAAAAAAAGGACATGCCTAAAGCTCAGTATAAGGAATTATAAGCCACAAGCAAATTCAAATTCAAAAAGGTTTCAGTTCACACCAGTCATAACCATCAGCAAAAAGTCTACAAACGATAAATGCTGAGGGGGTTTTAGAGAACTGTGTACCTTCTGGCTGCTGGTGGGATGTAAAGTGGCAACAGCACTAACGCAAACTGAATGGAGCTGTGCTTGAAAAGGTAAAAATTGAGCTACCATATGATGCGGCAGGGCACCTTTTGGGCCTATAACCTAAGACCACCAGAATAGGAAAGACAGAGGCAGGCAAATGTGCACTGCAGCAATATTGAAAGAGCCAAGACATGGAAGCAAAAAAAAGGTCCATAAACAGATGACGGGAAAAAGAAGAAGTGGTATATGGACAGAATGGAATAGTAGCCTCGGGAAAAAAATGAACAATACCGTTTTCAGGACTACAGTTGAGCCTAGAACTAATCATATAACGATAAGTAAGTCAAAAGGGTATGACAAATGTCCTATGATATCATTTATACATGTTATCCTAAGATTGCTACCAATGAACATATTTCCACAGAAAAAGACACTCACAGACTTATCAAATAAACTAATGGTTAGCCAAAATGAAGGGTGGGGGGATGGGTAATTTAGGACTATGGGGTTAACATGAATATACTAATGTAAGTTAAATGTACATAAACATATAACATATAAATGATATGAATTATATAATCACCAATCCCTTCAAAATATACATTCTGTAATCACATACATGGTAACAGGTTCCGAAGATGAACAGACATATGTATGAATCATTGAGCAGATTCTGTACAGCCAGACAATCAAAACACTCTAATCAAATTTACTCCGATAAGAAGTAGAAAATAAATTTAAAAAACAAACATCAGTAAGGAGATATAAACTTCTGGGGGCTTGTCCCAGCACATTCCACTCTAGTTTACAACCTCGGAACACTACCTCCAGGAAGACTCTGCTGCCCTAGTAACAAGTGTTGAGAACGTAATAATGCTGCTGCCTTGTGGCTATTTCCCACAACAGCCGCTTTAAACCCAGTGCCAATGGTTGCTTATAGACTCACAAGGACTGCAGGGCTGTAAATGACACAGGCCCTCAAAAAATGCCCTGGGGTAGGGAATAGGCAAGAAAATTCAACACATGAGAAATTTTTCAAGAAGTCAATAAGAGGAGGGAGGTTGTACTCACTCTTTAAAAAAAAAGGAAAAGAAAAAAAGGGCATGCCTAAAGCTCAGTAAAGGAAATTATTAGCCATATGCAAATTCAAATTCAATAAGGTTTCAGCTCACACCAGTCATGACCAGCAGCAAAAAGTCTACAAACTATAAATGCTGAAGGGGTTTTAGAGAACTGTGTACCTTCTTGGTGCCGGTGGGATGTAAAGTGGTAAGAGCACTAACGAAAACTGAATGGAGCTGCTTGAAAAGGTAAAAATTGAGTTAACATATGATGCGGCAGGGCACCTTTTGGGCCTATAATATAAAACCACCAAAATCGGAAAGACAGATGCAGGCAAATATGCACTGCAACAATATTGAAATAGCCAAGACATGGAAGCAAAAAAAAGGTCCATAAACAGATGAATGGACAAAGACGAAGTGGTATACGTACCAAATGGAATAGTAGCCTCGGGAAAAAAAGGAACAATGCCGTTTTCACGACTACAGTTGAGCCTACAAATAATCATATAAGGTTAAGTAAGTCAAAAGGGTATGACAAACATCCTATGATATCATTTATACATGTTATCCTAAGATTGCTACCAAAGAACATATTTCCACAGAAAAAGACACTCACAGACTTATCAAGTAAACTAATGGTTAGCCAAAAGGAAAGGTGGGAGGATGGGTAAATTAGGACTATGGGGTTAATATACATATACTAATGTATGTTAAATGTATATAAACATATAACAGATAAATTATATGAATTATATAATCACCAATACCTTTAAAATATACATTCTGTAATCACATACATGGTAACAGGGTCCAAAGGTGAACAGACATAAGTATGAATCATTGAGCAGATTCTGTACAGCCAGACAATCAACACACTCTAATCAAATTTACTCCGATAAGAAATAGAAACTAAAATTAAAAAACAAACATAAGTAAGGAGACATAAACTTCTGGGGGCTTGTCCCTGCACATTCCACTCTAATTTACAACCTCGGAACCCTACCTCCAGGAAGACTCTTTTGCCCAAGTAACAAGAGTTGAGAACGTAATAATGCTGCCGCCTTGTGGCTGTTTCGCACAAGAGCAGCTTTAAACCCACTGCTAATGGTTGCTTAATAGTCCCAAGGAATGCAGGGCTCTAAATGACACCTGCCCTCAAAAAATGCCCTGGGGTAGGGAATAGGCAGGAAAATTCAACACATGAGAAATTTTTCAAGAAGTCAAGAGAGGAGGGAAGTTGTACCTACTCTTTAACAAAAAAAGGAAACGAAGAAAAAGGATATGGTTAAAGCTCAGTATAAGGAATTATTAGCCACATGCGTTTCCAACCTCCAAAAAGGTTTCAGCTCACACCAGTCAAATGGCCATTAGCAAAAAGTCTACAAACTATAAATGCTGAATGGGTTTTAGACAACTCATACCTACTAGCTGCTGGTGGGATGTAAAGTGGTAAAAGCACTAACAAGAACTGAATGGAGCTGCTTTACAAGGTAAAAATTGAGCTACCATATGATGCGGCAGGGCACCGTTGAGCCTATAAACGAAGACCACCAGGATCGGAAAGACAGAGGCAGGCAAATGTGCACTGCAGTAATATTGAAATAGCCAAGACATGAAAGCAAAAAAAAAGGTCCATAAACATATGAATGGAAAAAGAAGAAGTGGTATATGGACAGAATCGAATAGTAAGCTCGGGAAAAAAATGAACAATGCCGTTTTCTGGACTACAGCTGAGCCTTGAAATAATCATATAAGGTTAAGTAAGTGAAAAGGGTATGACAAACAGCCTATGATATCATTTATACATGTTATCCTAAGATTGCTACCAATGAACATATTTCCACAGAAAAAGACACTCACAGACTTATCAAATAAACTAATGGTTAGCCAAAATGAAAGGTGGGAGGATGGGTAAATTAGGACTATGGGGTTAACATACATATACTAATGTATGTTAAATGTATATAAACATATAACATATAAATTACATGAATTATATCATCACCAATACCTTCAAAATATACATTTTGTGATCACATACATGGTAACAGTATCCGAAGATGAACAGACGTATGTATGAATCATTGAGCAGATTCTGTACAGCCAGACAATCAAAACACTCTAAGAAAATTTACTCCGATAAGAAATAGAAATTAAATTTAAAAAACAAACATAAGTAAGGAGACATAAACTTCTGGGGGCTTGTCCCAGGACATTCCTCTCTAATTTACAACCTGGGAACACTACCTCCAGGAAGACTCTGTTGCCCTAATAACAAGAGTTGAGAATGTAATAATGCTGCCGTCTTGTGGCTCTTTCCCACAACAGCAGCTTTAAACCCAGTGCCAATGGTTGGTTATATAGTCACAAGGACTGCAGGGCTGTAAATGACACAGGCCCACAAAACATGCCCTGGGGTAGGGAATAGGCAAGAAAATTCAACACATGAGAAATTTTTCAAAAAGTCAATAAGAGGAGGGAAGTTGTACTCACTCTTTAAAAAAAAGGAAAACAAAAAAAAGGACATGCCTAAAGCTCAGTATAAGGAATTATTAGCCACATACATATTCAAATTCAAAAAGGTTTAAGCTCACACGAGTCATGACCATCAGCAAAAAGTCTACAAACTATAAATGCTGAAGGGGTTTTAGAGAACTGTGTACCTTCTAGTTGCTGGTGGGATGTAAAGTGGCAACAGCACTAACGCAAACTGAATGGAGCTGCTTGAAAAGGTAAAAATTGAGCTACCATATGATGCGGCAGGGCACCTTTTGGGCCTATAACCTAAGACCACCAGAATCGGAAAGACAGAGGCAGGCAAATGTGCACTGCAGCAACATTGAAATAGCCAAGACATGGAAGGAAAAAAAAAGGTCCATAAACAGATGTATGGACAAAGACGAAGTGGTATATGGACAGAATGGAATAGTAGGCTCGTGAAAAAAATGAACAATGCCGTTTTCAGGACTACAGTTGAGCCTAGAAATAATCATATAACGTTAAGTAAGTGAAAAGGGTATGACAAATATCCTATGATGTCATTTATATATGTTATCGTAAAATTGCTACCAATGAACATATTTCCACAGAAAAAGACACTCACAGACTTATCAAATAAACTAATGGTTAGCCAAAATGAAAGGTGGGAGGATGGGTAAATTAGGACTATGGGGTTAACATACATATACTAATGTATGTTAAATGTATATAAACATATAACATATAAAGTATATGAATTATATAATCACGAATACCTTTAAAATATATATTCTGTAATCACATACATGGTAACAGGATCCGAAGATGAAGAAACATAAATATGAATCAATGAGCAGATTCTGTACAGCCAGAAAATCAAAACACTCTAATCAGATTTACTCCGATAAGAAATAGAAATTAAATTTAAAAAACAAACATAAGTAAGGAGAGATAAACTTCTGGGGGCTTGTCCCAGCACATTCCACTCTAATTTCCAACCTTGGAACACTACCTCCAGGAAGAGTCTTTTGCCCCATTAACAAGAGTTGAGGACGTAATAATGCTGCCGCCATGTGGCTGTTTCCCACAGCAGCAGCTTTAAACCCAGTGCCAATGGTTGCCTACATAGTCACAAGGACTGCAGGGCTGTAAATGACACAGGCCCTCAAGAAATGCCCTGGGGTAGGGAATAGGCAAGAAAATTCAACACATGAGAAATTTTTCAAGAAGTCAATAAGAGGAGGGAAGTTGTACTCACTCTTTAAAAAAAAGGAAAACAAAAAAAGGACATGCCTAAAGCTCAGTATAAGGAATTATTAGCCACATGCAAATTCAAATTCAAAAAGGTTTCAGCTCACACCAGTCATAACCATCAGCAAAAAGTCTACAAACGATAAATGCTGAAGGGGTTTTAGAGAACTGTGTACCTTCAAGCTGCTGCTGGGATGTAACGTGGTAACAACACTAATGCAAACTGAATGGAGATGCTTGAAAAGGTAAAAATTGAGCTACCATATGATGCGGCATGGCACCTTTTGGGCCTATAACCTAAGACCACCAGAATCTGGAAAACACAGGCAGGCCAATGTGCACTGCAGCAATATTGAAATAGCCAAGACATGGAAGCAGAAAATAGGTCCATAAACAGATGAATGGACAAAGACGAAGTGGTATACGTACCAAATGTAATAGTAGCCTCGTGAAAAAAATGAACAATGCCGTTTTCAGGACTACAGTTGAGCCTAGAAATAATCATATAAGGTTAAGTAAGTGAAAAGGGTATGACAAACATCCTATGATATCATTTATACATGTTATCCTAAGATTGCTACCAATGAACATATTTCCACAGAAAAACACACTCACAGACTTACCAAAGAAACTAATGGTTAGCCAAAATGAAAGGTGGGAGGATGGGTAAATTAGGACTATGGGGTTAACATACATATACTAATGTATGTTAAATGTATATAAACATATAACAGATAAAGTATATGAATTATATAATCACCAATACCTTGAAAATATATATTTTGTGATCACATACATGGTAACAGGATCCGAAGATGAACAGACATATGTATGAATCATTGAGCAGATTCTGTACAGCCAGACAATCAAAACACTCTAATCAAATTTACTCCGACAAGAAGTATAAATTAAGTTTAAAAAACAAACATAAGTAAGGAGACATAAACTTCTGGGGCTTGTCCCAGCACATTCCACTCTAATTTACAACCTTGGAAAACTGCCTCCAGGAAGACTCAGTTGCCGTAGTAACAAGAGTTGAGAACGTAATAATGCTGCCGCCTTGTGGCTGTTTCCCACAACAGCAGCTTTAAACCCAGTGCCAATGGTTGCTTATATAGTCACAAGGACTGCAGGGCTCTAAATGACACAGGCCCTCAAAACATGCCCTGG
Source organism: Balaenoptera physalus (assembly GCF_965194825.1). Taxonomy (NCBI): domain Eukaryota; kingdom Metazoa; phylum Chordata; class Mammalia; order Artiodactyla; family Balaenopteridae; genus Balaenoptera; species Balaenoptera physalus. Next base: position 105,695 of record NW_028125269.1, read on the forward strand.
CGTAGGCAATAGGCAAGAAAATTCAACATATGAGAAATTTTTCAAGAAGTCAATAAGAGGAGGGAAGTTGTACTCACTCTTTAAAAAAAAGGAAAAGAAAAAAAAGGACATGCCTAAAGCTCAGTATAAGGAATTATAAGCCACAAGCAAATTCAAATTCAAAAAGGTTTCAGTTCACACCAGTCATAACCATCAGCAAAAAGTCTACAAACGATAAATGCTGAGGGGGTTTTAGAGAACTGTGTACCTTCTGGCTGCTGGTGGGATGTAAAGTGGCAACAGCACGAACGCAAACTGAATGGAGCTGTGCTTGAAAAGGTAAAAATTGAGCTACCATATGATGCGGCAGGGCACCTTTTGGGCCTATAACCTAAGACCACCAGAATAGGAAAGACAGAGGCAGGCAAATGTGCACTGCAGCAATATTGAAAGAGCCAAGACATGGAAGCAAAAAAAAGGTCCATAAACAGATGACGGGAAAAAGAAGAAGTGGTATATGGACAGAATGGAATAGTAGCCTCGGGAAAAAAATGAACAATACCGTTTTCAGGACTACAGTTGAGCCTAGAACTAATCATATAACGATAAGTAAGTCAAAAGGGTATGACAAATGTCCTATGATATCATTTATACATGTTATCCTAAGATTGCTACCAATGAACATATTTCCACAGAAAAAGACACTCACAGACTTATCAAATAAACTAATGGTTAGCCAAAATGAAGGGTGGGGGGATGGGTAATTTAGGACTATGGGGTTAACATGAATATACTAATGTAAGTTAAATGTACATAAACATATAACATATAAATGATATGAATTATATAATCACCAATCCCTTCAAAATATACATTCTGTAATCACATACATGGTAACAGGTTCCGAAGATGAACAGACATATGTATGAATCATTGAGCAGATTCTGTACAGCCAGACAATCAAAACACTCTAATCAAATTTACTCCGATAAGAAGTAGAAAATAAATTTAAAAAACAAACATCAGTAAGGAGATATAAACTTCTGGGGGCTTGTCCCAGCACATTCCACTCTAGTTTACAACCTCGGAACACTACCTCCAGGAAGACTCTGCTGCCCTAGTAACAAGTGTTGAGAACGTAATAATGCTGCTGCCTTGTGGCTATTTCCCACAACAGCCGCTTTAAACCCAGTGCCAATGGTTGCTTATAGACTCACAAGGACTGCAGGGCTGTAAATGACACAGGCCCTCAAAAAATGCCCTGGAGTAGGGAATAGGCAAGAAAATTCAACACATGAGAAATTTTTCAAGAAGTCAATAAGAGGAGGGAGGTTGTACTCACTCTTTAAAAAAAAAGGAAAAGAAAAAAAGGGCATGCCTAAAGCTCAGTAAAGGAAATTATTAGCCATATGCAAATTCAAATTCAATAAGGTTTCAGCTCACACCAGTCATGACCAGCAGCAAAAAGTCTACAAACTATAAATGCTGAAGGGGTTTTAGAGAACTGTGTACCTTCTTGGTGCCGGTGGGATGTAAAGTGGTAAGAGCACTAACGAAAACTGAATGGAGCTGCTTGAAAAGGTAAAAATTGAGTTAACATATGATGCGGCAGGACACCTTTTGGGCCTATAATATAAAACCACCAAAATCGGAAAGACAGATGCAGGCAAATATGCACTGCAACAATATTGAAATAGCCAAGACATGGAAGCAAAAAAAAGGTCCATAAACAGATGAATGGACAAAGACGAAGTGGTATACGTACCAAATGGAATAGTAGCCTCGGGAAAAAAAGGAACAATGCCGTTTTCACGACTACAGTTGAGCCTACAAATAATCATATAAGGTTAAGTAAGTGAAAAGGGTATGACAAACATCCTATGATATCATTTATACATGTTATCCTAAGATTGCTACCAAAGAACATATTTCCACAGAAAAAGACACTCACAGACTTATCAAGTAAACTAATGGTTAGCCAAAAGGAAAGGTGGGAGGATGGGTAAATTAGGACTATGGGGTTAATATACATATACTAATGTATGTTAAATGTATATAAACATATAACAGATAAATTATATGAATTATATAATCACCAATACCTTTAAACTATACATTCTGTAATCACATACATGGTAACAGGGTCCAAAGGTGAACAGACATAAGTATGAATCATTGAGCAGATTCTGTACAGCCAGACAATCAACACACTCTAATCAAATTTACTCCGATAAGAAATAGAAACTAAATTTAAAAAACAAACATAAGTAAGGAGACATAAACTTCTGGGGGCTTGTCCCTGCACATTCCACTCTAATTTACAACCTCGGAACCCTACCTCCAGGAAGACTCTTTTGCCCAAGTAACAAGAGTTGAGAACGTAATAATGCTGCCGCCTTGTGGCTGTTTCGCACAAGAGCAGCTTTAAACCCACTGCTAATGGTTGCTTAATAGTCCCAAGGAATGCAGGGCTCTAAATGACACCTGCCCTCAAAAAATGCCCTGGGGTAGGGAATAGGCAGGAAAATTCAACACATGAGAAATTTTTCAAGAAGTCAAGAGAGGAGGGAAGTTGTACCTACTCTTTAACAAAAAAAGGAAACGAAGAAAAAGGATATGGTTAAAGCTCAGTATAAGGAATTATTAGCCACATGCGTTTCCAACCTCCAAAAAGGTTTCAGCTCACACCAGTCAAATGGCCATTAGCAAAAAGTCTACAAACTATAAATGCTGAATGGGTTTTAGACAACTCATACCTACTAGCTGCTGGTGGGATGTAAAGTGGTAAAAGCACTAACAAGAACTGAATGGAGCTGCTTTACAAGGTAAAAATTGAGCTACCATATGATGCGGCAGGGCACCTTTGAGCCTATAAACGAAGACCACCAGGATCGGAAAGACAGAGGCAGGCAAATGTGCACTGCAGTAATATTGAAATAGCCAAGACATGAAAGCAAAAAAAAAGGTCCATAAACATATGAATGGAAAAAGAAGAAGTGGTATATGGACAGAATGGAATAGTAAGCTCGGGAAAAAAATGAACAATGCCGTTTTCTGGACTACAGCTGAGCCTTGAAATAATCATATAAGGTTAAGTAAGTGAAAAGGGTATGACAAACAGCCTATGATATCATTTATACATGTTATCCTAAGATTGCTACCAATGAACATATTTCCACAGAAAAAGACACTCACAGACTTATCAAATAAACTAATGGTTAGCCAAAATGAAAGGTGGGAGGATGGGTAAATTAGGACTATGGGGTTAACATACATATACTAATGTATGTTAAATGTATAGAAACATATAACATATAAATTACATGAATTATATCATCACCAATACCTTCAAAATATACATTTTGTGATCACATACATGGTAACAGTATCCGAAGATGAACAGACGTATGTATGAATCATTGAGCAGATTCTGTACAGCCAGACAATCAAAACACTCTAATCAAATTTACTCCGATAAGAAATAGAAATTAAATTTAAAAAACAAACATAAGTAAGGAGACATAAACTTCTGGGGGCTTGTCCCAGGACATTCCTCTCTAATTTACAACCTGGGAACACTACCTCCAGGAAGACTCTGTTGCCCTAATAACAAGAGTTGAGAATGTAATAATGCTGCCGTCTTGTGGCTCTTTCCCACAACAGCAGCTTTAGACCCAGTGCCAATGGTTGGTTATATAGTCACAAGGACAGCAGGGCTGTAAATGACACAGGCCCACAAAACATGCCCTGGGGTAGGGAATAGGCAAGAAAATTCAACACATGAGAAATTTTTCAAGAAGTCAATAAGAGGAGGGAAGTTGTACTCACTCTTTAAAAAAAAGGAAAACAAAAAAAGGACATGCCTAAAGCTCAGTATAAGGAATTATTAGCCACATGCAAATTCAAATTCAAAAAGGTTTCAGCTCACACCAGTCATGACCATCAGCAAAAAGTCTACAAACTATAAATGCTGAAGGGGTTTTAGAGAACTGTGTACCTTCTAGTTGCTGGTGGGATGTAAAGTGGCAACAGCACTAACGCAAACTGAATGGAGCTGCTTGAAAAGGTAAAAATTGAGCTACCATATGATGCGGCAGGGCACCTTTTGGGCCTATAACCTAAGACCACCAGAATCGGAAAGACAGAGGCAGGTAAATGTGCACTGCAGCAACATTGAAATAGCCAAGACATGGAAGGAAAAAAAAAGGTCCATAAACAGATGTATGGACAAAGACGAAGTGGTATATGGACAGAATGGAATAGTAGGCTCGTGAAAAAAATGAACAATGCCGTTTTCAGGACTACAGTTGAGCCTAGAAATAATCATATAACGTTAAGTAAGTGAAAAGGGTATGACAAATATCCTATGATGTCATTTATATATGTTATCGTAAAATTGCTACCAATGAACATATTTCCACAGAAAAAGACACTCACAGACTTATCAAATAAACTAATGGTTAGCCAAAATGAAAGGTGGGAGGATGGGTAAATTAGGACTATGGGGTTAACATACATATACTAATGTATGTTAAATGTATATAAACATATAACATATAAAGTATATGAATTATATAATCACGAATACCTTTAAAATATATATTCTGTAATCACATACATGGTAACAGGATCCGAAGATGAAGAAACATAAATATGAATCAATGAGCAGATTCTGTACAGCCAGAAAATCAAAACACTCTAATCAGATTTACTCCGATAAGAAATAGAAATTAAATTTAAAAAACAAACATAAGTAAGGAGAGATAAACTTCTGGGGGCTTGTCCCAGCACATTCCACTCTAATTTCCAACCTTGGAACACTACCTCCAGGAAGAGTCTTTTGCCCCATTAACAAGAGTTGAGGACGTAATAATGCTGCCGCCATGTGGCTGTTTCCCACAGCAGCAGCTTTAAACCCAGTGCCAATGGTTGCCTACATAGTCACAAGGACTGCAGGGCTGTAAATGACACAGGCCCTCAAGAAATGCCCTGGGGTAGGGAATAGGCAAGAAAATTCAACACATGAGAAATTTTTCAAGAAGTCAATAAGAGGAGGGAAGTTGTACTCACTCTTTAAAAAAAAGGAAAACAAAAAAAGGACATGCCTAAAGCTCAGTATAAGGAATTATTAGCCACATGCAAATTCAAATTCAAAAAGGTTTCAGCTCAAACCAGTCATAACCATCAGCAAAAAGTCTACAAACGATAAATGCTGAAGGGGTTTTAGAGAACTGTGTACCTTCAAGCTGCTGCTGGGATGTAACGTGGTAACAACACTAATGCAAACTGAATGGAGATGCTTGAAAAGGTAAAAATTGAGCTACCATATGATGCGGCATGGCACCTTTTGGGCCTATAACCTAAGACCACCAGAATCTGAAAAACACAGGCAGGCCAATGTGCACTGCAGCAATATTGAAATAGCCAAGACATGGAAGCAGAAAATAGGTCCATAAACAGATGAATGGACAAAGACGAAGTGGTATACGTACCAAATGTAATAGTAGCCTCGCGAAAAAAATGAACAATGCCGTTTTCAGGACTACAGTTGAGCCTAGAAATAATCATATAAGGTTAAGTAAGTGAAAAGGGTATGACAAACATCCTATGATATCATTTATACATGTTATCCTAAGATTGCTACCAATGAACATATTTCCACAGAAAAACACACTCACAGACTTACCAAAGAAACTAATGGTTAGCCAAAATGAAAGGTGGGAGGATGGGTAAATTAGGACTATGGGGTTAACATACATATACTAATGTATGTTAAATGTATATAAACATATAACAGATAAACTATATGAATTATATAATCACCAATACCTTGAAAATATATATTTTGTGATCACATACATGGTAACAGGATCCGAAGATGAACAGACATATGTATGAATCATTGAGCAGATTCTGTACAGCCAGACAATCAAAACACTCTAATCAAATTTACTCCAACAAGAAGTATAAATTAAGTTTAAAAAACAAACATAAGTAAGGAGACATAAACTTCTGGGGCTTGTCCCAGCACATTCCACTCTAATTTACAACCTTGGAAAACTGCCTCCAGGAAGACTCAGTTGCCCTAGTAACAAGAGTTGAGAACGTAATAATGCTGCCGCCTTGTGGCTGTTTCCCACAACAGCAGCTTTAAACCCAGTGCCAATGGTTGCTTATATAGTCACAAGGACTGCAGGGCTCTAAATGACACAGGCCCTCAAAACATGCCCTGGCGTAGGCAATAGGCAAGAAAATTCAACATATGAGAAATTTTTCAAGAAGTCAATAAGAGGAGGGAAGTTGTACTCACTCTTTAAAAAAAAAGGAAAAGAAAAAAAAGGACATGCCTAAAGCTCAGTATAAGGAATTATAAGCCACAAGCAAATTCAAATTCAAAAAGGTTTCAGTTCACACCAGTCATAACCATCAGCAAAAAGTCTACAAACGATAAATGCTGAGGGGGTTTTAGAGAACTGTGTACCTTCTGGCTGCTGGTGGGATGTAAAGTGGCAACAGCACTAACGCAAACTGAATGGAGCTGTGCTTGAAAAGGTAAAAATTGAGCTACCATATGATGCGGCAGGGCACCTTTTGGGCCTATAACCTAAGACCACCAGAATCGGAAAGACAGAGGCAGGCAAATGTGCACTGCAGCAATATTGAAAGAGCCAAGACATGGAAGCAAAAAAAGGTCCATAAACAGATGACGGGAAAAAGCAGAAGTGGTATATGGACAGAATGGAATAGTAGCCTCGGGAAAAAAAATGAACAATGCCGTTTTCAGGACTACAGTTGAGCCTAGAAATAATCATATAACGATAAGTAAGTCAAAAGGGTATGACAAATGTCCTATGATATCATTTATACATGTTATCCTAAGATTGCTACCAATGAACATATTTCCACAGAAAAAGACACTCACAGACTTATCAAATAAACTAATGGTTAGCCAAAATGAAAGGTGGGGGGATGGGTAAATTAGGACTATGGGGTTAACATGAATATACTAAAGTAAGTTAAATGTACATAAACATATAACATATAAATGATATGAATTATATAATCACCAATCCCTTCAAAATATACATTCTGTAATCACATACATGGTAACAGGTTCCGAAGATGAACAGACATATGTATGAATCATTGAGCAGATTCTGTACAGCCAGACAATCAAAACACTCTAATCAAATTTACTCCGATAAGAAGTAGAAAATAAATTTAAAAAACAAACATAAGTAAGGAGATATAAACTTCTGGGGGCTTGTCCCAGCACATTCCACTCTAGTTTACAACCTCGGAACACTACCTCCAGGAAGACTCTGCTGCCCTAGTAACAAGTGTTGAGAACGTAATAATGCTGCTGCCTTGTGGCTATTTCCCACAACAGCAGCTTTAAACCCAGTGCCAATGGTTGCTTATAGACTCACAAGGACTGCAGGGCTGTAAATGACACAGGCCCTCAAAAAATGCCCTGGGGTAGGGAATAGGCAAGAAAATTCAACACATGAGAAATTTTTCAAGAAGTCAATAAGAGGAGGGAGGTTGTACTCACTCTTTAAAAAAAAAGGAAAAGAAAAAAAGGGCATGCCTAAAGCTCAGTAAAGGAAATTATTAGCCATATGCAAATTCAAGTTCAATAAGGTTTCAGCTCACACCAGTCATGACCAGCAGCAAAAAGTCTACAAACTATAAATGCTGAAGGGGTTTTAGAGAACTGTGTACCTTCTTGGTGCCGGTGCGATGTAAAGTGGTAAGAGCACTAACGAAAACTGAATGGAGCTGCTTGAAAAGGTAAAAATTGAGTTAACATATGATGCGGCAGGGCACCTTTTGGGCCTATAATATAAAACCACCAAAATCGGAAAGACAGATGCAGGCAAATATGCACTGCAACAATATTGAAATAGCCAAGACATGGAAGCAAAAAAAAGGTCCATAAACAAATGAATGGACAAAGATGAAGTGGTATACGTACCAAATGGAATAGTAGCCTCGGGAAAAAAAGGAACAATGCCGTTTTCACGACTACAGTTGAGCCTACAAATAATCATATAAGGTTAAGTAAGTCAAAAGGGTATGACAAATATCCTATGATATCATTTATACATGTTATCCTAAGATTGCTACCAAAGAACCTATTTCCACAGAAAAAGACACTCACAGACTTATCAAGTAAACTAATGGTTAGCCAAAAGGAAAGGTGGGAGGATGGGTAAATTAGGACTATGGGGTTAATATACATATACTAATGTATGTTAAATGTATATAAACATATAAGAGATAAATTATATGAATTATATAATCACCAATACCTTTAAAATATACATTCTGTAATCACATACATGGTAACAGGGTCCAAAGGTGAACAGACATAAGTATGAATCATTGAGCAGATTCTGTACAGCCAGACAATCAACACACTCTAATCAAATTTACTCCGATAAGAAATAGAAACTAAAATTAAAAAACAAACATAAGTAAGGAGACATAAACTTCTGGGGGCTTGTCCCTGCACATTCCACTCTAATTTACAACCTCGGAACCCTACCTCCAGGAAGACTCTTTTGCCCAAGTAACAAGAGTTGAGAACGTAATAATGCTGCCGCCTTGTGGCTGTTTCGCACAAGAGCAGCTTTAAACCCACTGCTAATGGTTGCTTAATAGTCCCAAGGAATGCAGGGCTCTAAATGACACCTGCCCTCAAAAAATGCCCTGGGGTAGGGAATAGGCAGGAAAATTCAACACATGAGAAATTTTTCAAGAAGTCAAGAGAGGAGGGAAGTTGTACCTACTCTTTAACAAAAAAAGGAAACGAAGAAAAAGGATATGGTTAAAGCTCAGTATAAGGAATTATTAGCCACATGCGTTTCCAACCTCCAAAAAGGTTTCAGCTCACACCAGTCAAATGGCCATTAGCAAAAAGTCTACAAACTATAAATGCTGAATGGGTTTTAGACAACTCATACCTACTAGCTGCTGGTGGGATGTAAAGTGGTAAAAGCACTAACAAGAACTGAATGGAGCTGCTTTACAAGGTAAAAATTGAGCTACCATATGATGCGGCAGGGCACCTTTGAGCCTATAAACGAAGACCACCAGGATCGGAAAGACAGAGGCAGGCAAATGTGCACTGCAGTAATATTGAAATAGCCAAGACATGAAAGCAAAAAAAAAGGTCCATAAACATATGAATGGAAAAAGAAGAAGTGGTATATGGACAGAATGGAATAGTAAGCTCGGGAAAAAAATGAACAATGCCGTTTTCTGGACTACAGCTGAGCCTTGAAATAATCATATAAGGTTAAGTAAGTGAAAAGGGTATGACAAACAGCCTATGATATCATTTATACATGTTATCCTAAGATTGCTACCAATGAACATATTTCCACAGAAAAAGACACTCACAGACTTATCAAATAAACTAATGGTTAGCCAAAATGAAAGGTGGGAGGATGGGTAAATTAGGACTATGGGGTTAACAAACATATACTAATGTATGTTAAATGTATAGAAACATATAACATATAAATTACATGAATTATATCATCACCAATACCTTCAAAATATACATTTTGTGATCACATACATGGTAACAGTATCCGAAGATGAACAGACGTATGTATGAATCATTGAGCAGATTCTGTACAGCCAGACAATCAAAACACTCTAATCAAATTTACTCCGATAAGAAATAGAAATTAAATTTAAAAAACAAACATAAGTAAGGAGACATAAACTTCTGGGGGCTTGTCCCAGGACATTCCTCTCTAATTTACAACCTGGGAACACTACCTCCAGGAAGACTCTGTTGCCCTAATAACAAGAGTTGAGAATGTAATAATGCTGCCGTCTTGTGGCTCTTTCCCACAACAGCAGCTTTAGACCCAGTGCCAATGGTTGGTTATATAGTCACAAGGACAGCAGGGCTGTAAATGACACAGGCCCACAAAACATGCCCTGGGGTAGGGAATAGGCAAGAAAATTCAACACATGAGAAATTTTTCAAGAAGTCAATAAGAGGAGGGAAGTTGTACTCACTCTTTAAAAAAAAGGAAAACAAAAAAAGGACATGCCTAAAGCTCAGTATAAGGAATTATTAGCCACATGCAAATTCAAATTCAAAAAGGTTTCAGCTCACACCAGTCATGACCATCAGCAAAAAGTCTACAAACTATAAATGCTGAAGGGGTTTTAGAGAACTGTGTACCTTCTAGTTGCTGGTGGGATGTAAAGTGGCAACAGCACTAACGCAAACTGAATGGAGCTGCTTGAAAAGGTAAAAATTGAGCTACCATATGATGCGGCAGGGCACCTTTTGGGCCTATAACCTAAGACCACCAGAATCGGAAAGACAGAGGCAGGTAAATGTGCACTGCAGCAACATTGAAATAGCCAAGACATGGAAGGAAAAAAAAAGGTCCATAAACAGATGTATGGACAAAGACGAAGTGGTATATGGACAGAATGGAATAGTAGGCTCGTGAAAAAAATGAACAATGCCGTTTTCAGGACTACAGTTGAGCCTAGAAATAATCATATAACGTTAAGTAAGTGAAAAGGGTATGACAAATATCCTATGATGTCATTTATATATGTTATCGTAAAATTGCTACCAATGAACATATTTCCACAGAAAAAGACACTCACAGACTTATCAAATAAACTAATGGTTAGCCAAAATGAAAGGTGGGAGGATGGGTAAATTAGGACTATGGGGTTAACATACATATACTAATGTATGTTAAATGTATATAAACATATAACATATAAAGTATATGAATTATATAATCACGAATACCTTTAAAATATATATTCTGTAATCACATACATGGTAACAGGATCCGAAGATGAAGAAACATAAATATGAATCAATGAGCAGATTCTGTACAGCCAGAAAATCAAAACACTCTAATCAGATTTACTCCGATAAGAAATAGAAATTAAATTTAAAAAACAAACATAAGTAAGGAGAGATAAACTTCTGGGGGCTTGTCCCAGCACATTCCACTCTAATTTCCAACCTTGGAACACTACCTCCAGGAAGAGTCTTTTGCCCCATTAACAAGAGTTGAGGACGTAATAATGCTGCCGCCATGTGGCTGTTTCCCACAGCAGCAGCTTTAAACCCAGTGCCAATGGTTGCCTACATAGTCACAAGGACTGCAGGGCTGTAAATGACACAGGCCCTCAAGAAATGCCCTGGGGTAGGGAATAGGCAAGAAAATTCAACACATGAGAAATTTTTCAAGAAGTCAATAAGAGGAGGGAAGTTGTACTCACTCTTTAAAAAAAAGGAAAACAAAAAAAGGACATGCCTAAAGCTCAGTATAAGGAATTATTAGCCACATGCAAATTCAAATTCAAAAAGGTTTCAGCTCAAACCAGTCATAACCATCAGCAAAAAGTCTACAAACGATAAATGCTGAAGGGGTTTTAGAGAACTGTGTACCTTCAAGCTGCTGCTGGGATGTAACGTGGTAACAACACTAATGCAAACTGAATGGAGATGCTTGAAAAGGTAAAAATTGAGCTACCATATGATGCGGCATGGCACCTTTTGGGCCTATAACCTAAGACCACCAGAATCTGAAAAACACAGGCAGGCCAATGTGCACTGCAGCAATATTGAAATAGCCAAGACATGGAAGCAGAAAATAGGTCCATAAACAGATGAATGGACAAAGACGAAGTGGTATACGTACCAAATGTAATAGTAGCCTCGCGAAAAAAATGAACAATGCCGTTTTCAGGACTACAGTTGAGCCTAGAAATAATCATATAAGGTTAAGTAAGTGAAAAGGGTATGACAAACATCCTATGATATCATTTATACATGTTATCCTAAGATTGCTACCAATGAACATATTTCCACAGAAAAACACACTCACAGACTTACCAAAGAAACTAATGGTTAGCCAAAATGAAAGGTGGGAGGATGGGTAAATTAGGACTATGGGGTTAACATACATATACTAATGTATGTTAAATGTATATAAACATATAACAGATAAACTATATGAATTATATAATCACCAATACCTTGAAAATATATATTTTGTGATCACATACATGGTAACAGGATCCGAAGATGAACAGACATATGTATGAATCATTGAGCAGATTCTGTACAGCCAGACAATCAAAACACTCTAATCAAATTTACTCCAACAAGAAGTATAAATTAAGTTTAAAAAACAAACATAAGTAAGGAGACATAAACTTCTGGGGCTTGTCCCAGCACATTCCACTCTAATTTACAACCTTGGAAAACTGCCTCCAGGAAGACTCAGTTGCCCTAGTAACAAGAGTTGAGAACGTAATAATGCTGCCGCCTTGTGGCTGTTTCCCACAACAGCAGCTTTAAACCCAGTGCCAATGGTTGCTTATATAGTCACAAGGACTGCAGGGCTCTAAATGACACAGGCCCTCAAAACATGCCCTGGCGTAGGCAATAGGCAAGAAAATTCAACATATGAGAAATTTTTCAAGAAGTCAATAAGAGGAGGGAAGTTGTACTCACTCTTTAAAAAAAAAGGAAAAGAAAAAAAAGGACATGCCTAAAGCTCAGTATAAGGAATTATAAGCCACAAGCAAATTCAAATTCAAAAAGGTTTCAGTTCACACCAGTCATAACCATCAGCAAAAAGTCTACAAACGATAAATGCTGAGGGGGTTTTAGAGAACTGTGTACCTTCTGGCTGCTGGTGGGATGTAAAGTGGCAACAGCACTAACGCAAACTGAATGGAGCTGTGCTTGAAAAGGTAAAAATTGAGCTACCATATGATGCGGCAGGGCACCTTTTGGGCCTATAACCTAAGACCACCAGAATCGGAAAGACAGAGGCAGGCAAATGTGCACTGCAGCAATATTGAAAGAGCCAAGACATGGAAGCAAAAAAAGGTCCATAAACAGATGACGGGAAAAAGCAGAAGTGGTATATGGACAGAATGGAATAGTAGCCTCGGGAAAAAAAATGAACAATGCCGTTTTCAGGACTACAGTTGAGCCTAGAAATAATCATATAACGATAAGTAAGTCAAAAGGGTATGACAAATGTCCTATGATATCATTTATACATGTTATCCTAAGATTGCTACCAATGAACATATTTCCACAGAAAAAGACACTCACAGACTTATCAAATAAACTAATGGTTAGCCAAAATGAAAGGTGGGGGGATGGGTAAATTAGGACTATGGGGTTAACATGAATATACTAATGTAAGTTAAATGTACATAAACATATAACATATAAATGATATGAATTATATAATCACCAATCCCTTCAAAATATACATTCTGTAATCACATACATGGTAACAGGTTCTGAAGATGAACAGACATATGTATGAATCATTGAGCAGATTCTGTACAGCCAGACAATCAAAACACTCTAATCAAATTTACTCCGATAAGAAGTAGAAAATAAATTTAAAAAACAAACATAAGTAAGGAGATATAAACTTCTGGGGGCTTGTCCCAGCACATTCCACTCTAGTTTACAACCTCGGAACACTACCTCCAGGAAGACTCTGCTGCCCTAGTAACAAGTGTTGAGAACGTAATAATGCTGCTGCCTTGTGGCTATTTCCCACAACAGCAGCTTTAAACCCAGTGCCAATGGTTGCTTATAGACTCACAAGGACTGCAGGGCTGTAAATGACACAGGCCCTCAAAAAATGCCCTGGGGTAGGGAATAGGCAAGAAAATTCAACACATGAGAAATTTTTCAAGAAGTCAATAAGAGGAGGGAGGTTGTACTCACTCTTTAAAAAAAAAGGAAAAGAAAAAAAGGGCATGCCTAAAGCTCAGTAAAGGAAATTATTAGCCATATGCAAATTCAAGTTCAATAAGGTTTCAGCTCACACCAGTCATGACCAGCAGCAAAAAGTCTACAAACTATAAATGCTGAAGGGGTTTTAGAGAACTGTGTACCTTCTTGGTGCCGGTGGGATGTAAAGTGGTAAGAGCACTAACGAAAACTGAATGGAGCTGCTTGAAAAGGTAAAAATTGAGTTAACATATGATGCGGCAGGACACCTTTTGGGCCTATAATATAAAACCACCAAAATCGGAAAGACAGATGCAGGCAAATATGCACTGCAACAATATTGAAATAGCCAAGACATGGAAGCAAAAAAAAGGTCCATAAACAGATGAATGGACAAAGACGAAGTGGTATACGTACCAAATGGAATAGTAGCCTCGGGAAAAAAAGGAACAATGCCGTTTTCACGACTACAGTTGAGCCTACAAATAATCATATAAGGTTAAGTAAGTGAAAAGGGTATGACAAACATCCTATGATATCATTTATACATGTTATCCTAAGATTGCTACCAAAGAACATATTTCCACAGAAAAAGACACTCACAGACTTATCAAGTAAACTAATGGTTAGCCAAAAGGAAAGGTGGGAGGATGGGTAAATTAGGACTATGGGGTTAATATACATATACTAATGTATGTTAAATGTATATAAACATATAACAGATAAATTATATGAATTATATAATCACCAATACCTTTAAACTATACATTCTGTAATCACATACATGGTAACAGGGTCCAAAGGTGAACAGACATAAGTATGAATCATTGAGCAGATTCTGTACAGCCAGACAATCAACACACTCTAATCAAATTTACTCCGATAAGAAATAGAAACTAAATTTAAAAAACAAACATAAGTAAGGAGACATAAACTTCTGGGGGCTTGTCCCTGCACATTCCACTCTAATTTACAACCTCGGAACCCTACCTCCAGGAAGACTCTTTTGCCCAAGTAACAAGAGTTGAGAACGTAATAATGCTGCCGCCTTGTGGCTGTTTCGCACAAGAGCAGCTTTAAACCCACTGCTAATGGTTGCTTAATAGTCCCAAGGAATGCAGGGCTCTAAATGACACCTGCCCTCAAAAAATGCCCTGGGGTAGGGAATAGGCAGGAAAATTCAACACATGAGAAATTTTTCAAGAAGTCAAGAGAGGAGGGAAGTTGTACCTACTCTTTAACAAAAAAAGGAAACGAAGAAAAAGGATATGGTTAAAGCTCAGTATAAGGAATTATTAGCCACATGCGTTTCCAACCTCCAAAAAGGTTTCAGCTCACACCAGTCAAATGGCCATTAGCAAAAAGTCTACAAACTATAAATGCTGAATGGGTTTTAGACAACTCATACCTACTAGCTGCTGGTGGGATGTAAAGTGGTAAAAGCACTAACAAGAACTGAATGGAGCTGCTTTACAAGGTAAAAATTGAGCTACCATATGATGCGGCAGGGCACCTTTGAGCCTATAAACGAAGACCACCAGGATCGGAAAGACAGAGGCAGGCAAATGTGCACTGCAGTAATATTGAAATAGCCAAGACATGAAAGCAAAAAAAAAGGTCCATAAACATATGAATGGAAAAAGAAGAAGTGGTATATGGACAGAATGGAATAGTAAGCTCGGGAAAAAAATGAACAATGCCGTTTTCTGGACTACAGCTGAGCCTTGAAATAATCATATAAGGTTAAGTAAGTGAAAAGGGTATGACAAACAGCCTATGATATCATTTATACATGTTATCCTAAGATTGCTACCAATGAACATATTTCCACAGAAAAAGACACTCACAGACTTATCAAATAAACTAATGGTTAGCCAAAATGAAAGGTGGGAGGATGGGTAAATTAGGACTATGGGGTTAACATACATATACTAATGTATGTTAAATGTATAGAAACATATAACATATAAATTACATGAATTATATCATCACCAATACCTTCAAAATATACATTTTGTGATCACATACATGGTAACAGTATCCGAAGATGAACAGACGTATGTATGAATCATTGAGCAGATTCTGTACAGCCAGACAATCAAAACACTCTAATCAAATTTACTCCGATAAGAAATAGAAATTAAATTTAAAAAACAAACATAAGTAAGGAGACATAAACTTCTGGGGGCTTGTCCCAGGACATTCCTCTCTAATTTACAACCTGGGAACACTACCTCCAGGAAGACTCTGTTGCCCTAATAACAAGAGTTGAGAATGTAATAATGCTGCCGTCTTGTGGCTCTTTCCCACAACAGCAGCTTTAGACCCAGTGCCAATGGTTGGTTATATAGTCACAAGGACAGCAGGGCTGTAAATGACACAGGCCCACAAAACATGCCCTGGGGTAGGGAATAGGCAAGAAAATTCAACACATGAGAAATTTTTCAAGAAGTCAATAAGAGGAGGGAAGTTGTACTCACTCTTTAAAAAAAAGGAAAACAAAAAAAGGACATGCCTAAAGCTCAGTATAAGGAATTATTAGCCACATGCAAATTCAAATTCAAAAAGGTTTCAGCTCACACCAGTCATGACCATCAGCAAAAAGTCTACAAACTATAAATGCTGAAGGGGTTTTAGAGAACTGTGTACCTTCTAGTTGCTGGTGGGATGTAAAGTGGCAACAGCACTAACGCAAACTGAATGGAGCTGCTTGAAAAGGTAAAAATTGAGCTACCATATGATGCGGCAGGGCACCTTTTGGGCCTATAACCTAAGACCACCAGAATCGGAAAGACAGAGGCAGGTAAATGTGCACTGCAGCAACATTGAAATAGCCAAGACATGGAAGGAAAAAAAAAGGTCCATAAACAGATGTATGGACAAAGACGAAGTGGTATATGGACAGAATGGAATAGTAGGCTCGTGAAAAAAATGAACAATGCCGTTTTCAGGACTACAGTTGAGCCTAGAAATAATCATATAACGTTAAGTAAGTGAAAAGGGTATGACAAATATCCTATGATGTCATTTATATATGTTATCGTAAAATTGCTACCAATGAACATATTTCCACAGAAAAAGACACTCACAGACTTATCAAATAAACTAATGGTTAGCCAAAATGAAAGGTGGGAGGATGGGTAAATTAGGACTATGGGGTTAACATACATATACTAATGTATGTTAAATGTATATAAACATATAACATATAAAGTATATGAATTATATAATCACGAATACCTTTAAAATATATATTCTGTAATCACATACATGGTAACAGGATCCGAAGATGAAGAAACATAAATATGAATCAATGAGCAGATTCTGTACAGCCAGAAAATCAAAACACTCTAATCAGATTTACTCCGATAAGAAATAGAAATTAAATTTAAAAAACAAACATAAGTAAGGAGAGATAAACTTCTGGGGGCTTGTCCCAGCACATTCCACTCTAATTTCCAACCTTGGAACACTACCTCCAGGAAGAGTCTTTTGCCCCATTAACAAGAGTTGAGGACGTAATAATGCTGCCGCCATGTGGCTGTTTCCCACAGCAGCAGCTTTAAACCCAGTGCCAATGGTTGCCTACATAGTCACAAGGACTGCAGGGCTGTAAATGACACAGGCCCTCAAGAAATGCCCTGGGGTAGGGAATAGGCAAGAAAATTCAACACATGAGAAATTTTTCAAGAAGTCAATAAGAGGAGGGAAGTTGTACTCACTCTTTAAAAAAAAGGAAAACAAAAAAAGGACATGCCTAAAGCTCAGTATAAGGAATTATTAGCCACATGCAAATTCAAATTCAAAAAGGTTTCAGCTCAAACCAGTCATAACCATCAGCAAAAAGTCTACAAACGATAAATGCTGAAGGGGTTTTAGAGAACTGTGTACCTTCAAGCTGCTGCTGGGATGTAACGTGGTAACAACACTAATGCAAACTGAATGGAGATGCTTGAAAAGGTAAAAATTGAGCTACCATATGATGCGGCATGGCACCTTTTGGGCCTATAACCTAAGACCACCAGAATCTGAAAAACACAGGCAGGCCAATGTGCACTGCAGCAATATTGAAATAGCCAAGACATGGAAGCAGAAAATAGGTCCATAAACAGATGAATGGACAAAGACGAAGTGGTATACGTACCAAATGTAATAGTAGCCTCGCGAAAAAAATGAACAATGCCGTTTTCAGGACTACAGTTGAGCCTAGAAATAATCATATAAGGTTAAGTAAGTGAAAAGGGTATGACAAACATCCTATGATATCATTTATACATGTTATCCTAAGATTGCTACCAATGAACATATTTCCACAGAAAAACACACTCACAGACTTACCAAAGAAACTAATGGTTAGCCAAAATGAAAGGTGGGAGGATGGGTAAATTAGGACTATGGGGTTAACATACATATACTAATGTATGTTAAATGTATATAAACATATAACAGATAAACTATATGAATTATATAATCACCAATACCTTGAAAATATATATTTTGTGATCACATACATGGTAACAGGATCCGAAGATGAACAGACATATGTATGAATCATTGAGCAGATTCTGTACAGCCAGACAATCAAAACACTCTAATCAAATTTACTCCAACAAGAAGTATAAATTAAGTTTAAAAAACAAACATAAGTAAGGAGACATAAACTTCTGGGGCTTGTCCCAGCACATTCCACTCTAATTTACAACCTTGGAAAACTGCCTCCAGGAAGACTCAGTTGCCCTAGTAACAAGAGTTGAGAACGTAATAATGCTGCCGCCTTGTGGCTGTTTCCCACAACAGCAGCTTTAAACCCAGTGCCAATGGTTGCTTATATAGTCACAAGGACTGCAGGGCTCTAAATGACACAGGCCCTCAAAACATGCCCTGGCGTAGGCAATAGGCAAGAAAATTCAACATATGAGAAATTTTTCAAGAAGTCAATAAGAGGAGGGAAGTTGTACTCACTCTTTAAAAAAAAAGGAAAAGAAAAAAAAGGACATGCCTAAAGCTCAGTATAAGGAATTATAAGCCACAAGCAAATTCAAATTCAAAAAGGTTTCAGTTCACACCAGTCATAACCATCAGCAAAAAGTCTACAAACGATAAATGCTGAGGGGGTTTTAGAGAACTGTGTACCTTCTGGCTGCTGGTGGGATGTAAAGTGGCAACAGCACTAACGCAAACTGAATGGAGCTGTGCTTGAAAAGGTAAAAATTGAGCTACCATATGATGCGGCAGGGCACCTTTTGGGCCTATAACCTAAGACCACCAGAATCGGAAAGACAGAGGCAGGCAAATGTGCACTGCAGCAATATTGAAAGAGCCAAGACATGGAAGCAAAAAAAGGTCCATAAACAGATGACGGGAAAAAGCAGAAGTGGTATATGGACAGAATGGAATAGTAGCCTCGGGAAAAAAAATGAACAATGCCGTTTTCAGGACTACAGTTGAGCCTAGAAATAATCATATAACGATAAGTAAGTCAAAAGGGTATGACAAATGTCCTATGATATCATTTATACATGTTATCCTAAGATTGCTACCAATGAACATATTTCCACAGAAAAAGACACTCACAGACTTATCAAATAAACTAATGGTTAGCCAAAATGAAAGGTGGGGGGATGGGTAAATTAGGACTATGGGGTTAACATGAATATACTAAAGTAAGTTAAATGTACATAAACATATAACATATAAATGATATGAATTATATAATCACCAATCCCTTCAAAATATACATTCTGTAATCACATACATGGTAACAGGTTCCGAAGATGAACAGACATATGTATGAATCATTGAGCAGATTCTGTACAGCCAGACAATCAAAACACTCTAATCAAATTTACTCCGATAAGAAGTAGAAAATAAATTTAAAAAACAAACATAAGTAAGGAGATATAAACTTCTGGGGGCTTGTCCCAGCACATTCCACTCTAGTTTACAACCTCGGAACACTACCTCCAGGAAGACTCTGCTGCCCTAGTAACAAGTGTTGAGAACGTAATAATGCTGCTGCCTTGTGGCTATTTCCCACAACAGCAGCTTTAAACCCAGTGCCAATGGTTGCTTATAGACTCACAAGGACTGCAGGGCTGTAAATGACACAGGCCCTCAAAAAATGCCCTGGGGTAGGGAATAGGCAAGAAAATTCAACACATGAGAAATTTTTCAAGAAGTCAATAAGAGGAGGGAGGTTGTACTCACTCTTTAAAAAAAAAGGAAAAGAAAAAAAGGGCATGCCTAAAGCTCAGTAAAGGAAATTATTAGCCATATGCAAATTCAAGTTCAATAAGGTTTCAGCTCACACCAGTCATGACCAGCAGCAAAAAGTCTACAAACTATAAATGCTGAAGGGGTTTTAGAGAACTGTGTACCTTCTTGGTGCCGGTGCGATGTAAAGTGGTAAGAGCACTAACGAAAACTGAATGGAGCTGCTTGAAAAGGTAAAAATTGAGTTAACATATGATGCGGCAGGGCACCTTTTGGGCCTATAATATAAAACCACCAAAATCGGAAAGACAGATGCAGGCAAATATGCACTGCAACAATATTGAAATAGCCAAGACATGGAAGCAAAAAAAAGGTCCATAAACAAATGAATGGACAAAGATGAAGTGGTATACGTACCAAATGGAATAGTAGCCTCGGGAAAAAAAGGAACAATGCCGTTTTCACGACTACAGTTGAGCCTACAAATAATCATATAAGGTTAAGTAAGTCAAAAGGGTATGACAAATATCCTATGATATCATTTATACATGTTATCCTAAGATTGCTACCAAAGAACCTATTTCCACAGAAAAAGACACTCACAGACTTATCAAGTAAACTAATGGTTAGCCAAAAGGAAAGGTGGGAGGATGGGTAAATTAGGACTATGGGGTTAATATACATATACTAATGTATGTTAAATGTATATAAACATATAAGAGATAAATTATATGAATTATATAATCACCAATACCTTTAAAATATACATTCTGTAATCACATACATGGTAACAGGGTCCAAAGGTGAACAGACATAAGTATGAATCATTGAGCAGATTCTGTACAGCCAGACAATCAACACACTCTAATCAAATTTACTCCGATAAGAAATAGAAACTAAAATTAAAAAACAAACATAAGTAAGGAGACATAAACTTCTGGGGGCTTGTCCCTGCACATTCCACTCTAATTTACAACCTCGGAACCCTACCTCCAGGAAGACTCTTTTGCCCAAGTAACAAGAGTTGAGAACGTAATAATGCTGCCGCCTTGTGGCTGTTTCGCACAAGAGCAGCTTTAAACCCACTGCTAATGGTTGCTTAATAGTCCCAAGGAATGCAGGGCTCTAAATGACACCTGCCCTCAAAAAATGCCCTGGGGTAGGGAATAGGCAGGAAAATTCAACACATGAGAAATTTTTCAAGAAGTCAAGAGAGGAGGGAAGTTGTACCTACTCTTTAACAAAAAAAGGAAACGAAGAAAAAGGATATGGTTAAAGCTCAGTATAAGGAATTATTAGCCACATGCGTTTCCAACCTCCAAAAAGGTTTCAGCTCACACCAGTCAAATGGCCATTAGCAAAAAGTCTACAAACTATAAATGCTGAATGGGTTTTAGACAACTCATACCTACTAGCTGCTGGTGGGATGTAAAGTGGTAAAAGCACTAACAAGAACTGAATGGAGCTGCTTTACAAGGTAAAAATTGAGCTACCATATGATGCGGCAGGGCACCTTTGAGCCTATAAACGAAGACCACCAGGATCGGAAAGACAGAGGCAGGCAAATGTGCACTGCAGTAATATTGAAATAGCCAAGACATGAAAGCAAAAAAAAAGGTCCATAAACATATGAATGGAAAAAGAAGAAGTGGTATATGGACAGAATGGAATAGTAAGCTCGGGAAAAAAATGAACAATGCCGTTTTCTGGACTACAGCTGAGCCTTGAAATAATCATATAAGGTTAAGTAAGTGAAAAGGGTATGACAAACAGCCTATGATATCATTTATACATGTTATCCTAAGATTGCTACCAATGAACATATTTCCACAGAAAAAGACACTCACAGACTTATCAAATAAACTAATGGTTAGCCAAAATGAAAGGTGGGAGGATGGGTAAATTAGGACTATGGGGTTAACAAACATATACTAATGTATGTTAAATGTATAGAAACATATAACATATAAATTACATGAATTATATCATCACCAATACCTTCAAAATATACATTTTGTGATCACATACATGGTAACAGTATCCGAAGATGAACAGACGTATGTATGAATCATTGAGCAGATTCTGTACAGCCAGACAATCAAAACACTCTAATCAAATTTACTCCGATAAGAAATAGAAATTAAATTTAAAAAACAAACATAAGTAAGGAGACATAAACTTCTGGGGGCTTGTCCCAGGACATTCCTCTCTAATTTACAACCTGGGAACACTACCTCCAGGAAGACTCTGTTGCCCTAATAACAAGAGTTGAGAATGTAATAATGCTGCCGTCTTGTGGCTCTTTCCCACAACAGCAGCTTTAGACCCAGTGCCAATGGTTGGTTATATAGTCACAAGGACAGCAGGGCTGTAAATGACACAGGCCCACAAAACATGCCCTGGGGTAGGGAATAGGCAAGAAAATTCAACACATGAGAAATTTTTCAAGAAGTCAATAAGAGGAGGGAAGTTGTACTCACTCTTTAAAAAAAAGGAAAACAAAAAAAGGACATGCCTAAAGCTCAGTATAAGGAATTATTAGCCACATGCAAATTCAAATTCAAAAAGGTTTCAGCTCACACCAGTCATGACCATCAGCAAAAAGTCTACAAACTATAAATGCTGAAGGGGTTTTAGAGAACTGTGTACCTTCTAGTTGCTGGTGGGATGTAAAGTGGCAACAGCACTAACGCAAACTGAATGGAGCTGCTTGAAAAGGTAAAAATTGAGCTACCATATGATGCGGCAGGGCACCTTTTGGGCCTATAACCTAAGACCACCAGAATCGGAAAGACAGAGGCAGGTAAATGTGCACTGCAGCAACATTGAAATAGCCAAGACATGGAAGGAAAAAAAAAGGTCCATAAACAGATGTATGGACAAAGACGAAGTGGTATATGGACAGAATGGAATAGTAGGCTCGTGAAAAAAATGAACAATGCCGTTTTCAGGACTACAGTTGAGCCTAGAAATAATCATATAACGTTAAGTAAGTGAAAAGGGTATGACAAATATCCTATGATGTCATTTATATATGTTATCGTAAAATTGCTACCAATGAACATATTTCCACAGAAAAAGACACTCACAGACTTATCAAATAAACTAATGGTTAGCCAAAATGAAAGGTGGGAGGATGGGTAAATTAGGACTATGGGGTTAACATACATATACTAATGTATGTTAAATGTATATAAACATATAACATATAAAGTATATGAATTATATAATCACGAATACCTTTAAAATATATATTCTGTAATCACATACATGGTAACAGGATCCGAAGATGAAGAAACATAAATATGAATCAATGAGCAGATTCTGTACAGCCAGAAAATCAAAACACTCTAATCAGATTTACTCCGATAAGAAATAGAAATTAAATTTAAAAAACAAACATAAGTAAGGAGAGATAAACTTCTGGGGGCTTGTCCCAGCACATTCCACTCTAATTTCCAACCTTGGAACACTACCTCCAGGAAGAGTCTTTTGCCCCATTAACAAGAGTTGAGGACGTAATAATGCTGCCGCCATGTGGCTGTTTCCCACAGCAGCAGCTTTAAACCCAGTGCCAATGGTTGCCTACATAGTCACAAGGACTGCAGGGCTGTAAATGACACAGGCCCTCAAGAAATGCCCTGGGGTAGGGAATAGGCAAGAAAATTCAACACATGAGAAATTTTTCAAGAAGTCAATAAGAGGAGGGAAGTTGTACTCACTCTTTAAAAAAAAGGAAAACAAAAAAAGGACATGCCTAAAGCTCAGTATAAGGAATTATTAGCCACATGCAAATTCAAATTCAAAAAGGTTTCAGCTCAAACCAGTCATAACCATCAGCAAAAAGTCTACAAACGATAAATGCTGAAGGGGTTTTAGAGAACTGTGTACCTTCAAGCTGCTGCTGGGATGTAACGTGGTAACAACACTAATGCAAACTGAATGGAGATGCTTGAAAAGGTAAAAATTGAGCTACCATATGATGCGGCATGGCACCTTTTGGGCCTATAACCTAAGACCACCAGAATCTGAAAAACACAGGCAGGCCAATGTGCACTGCAGCAATATTGAAATAGCCAAGACATGGAAGCAGAAAATAGGTCCATAAACAGATGAATGGACAAAGACGAAGTGGTATACGTACCAAATGTAATAGTAGCCTCGCGAAAAAAATGAACAATGCCGTTTTCAGGACTACAGTTGAGCCTAGAAATAATCATATAAGGTTAAGTAAGTGAAAAGGGTATGACAAACATCCTATGATATCATTTATACATGTTATCCTAAGATTGCTACCAATGAACATATTTCCACAGAAAAACACACTCACAGACTTACCAAAGAAACTAATGGTTAGCCAAAATGAAAGGTGGGAGGATGGGTAAATTAGGACTATGGGGTTAACATACATATACTAATGTATGTTAAATGTATATAAACATATAACAGATAAACTATATGAATTATATAATCACCAATACCTTGAAAATATATATTTTGTGATCACATACATGGTAACAGGATCCGAAGATGAACAGACATATGTATGAATCATTGAGCAGATTCTGTACAGCCAGACAATCAAAACACTCTAATCAAATTTACTCCAACAAGAAGTATAAATTAAGTTTAAAAAACAAACATAAGTAAGGAGACATAAACTTCTGGGGCTTGTCCCAGCACATTCCACTCTAATTTACAACCTTGGAAAACTGCCTCCAGGAAGACTCAGTTGCCCTAGTAACAAGAGTTGAGAACGTAATAATGCTGCCGCCTTGTGGCTGTTTCCCACAACAGCAGCTTTAAACCCAGTGCCAATGGTTGCTTATATAGTCACAAGGACTGCAGGGCTCTAAATGACACAGGCCCTCAAAACATGCCCTGGCGTAGGCAATAGGCAAGAAAATTCAACATATGAGAAATTTTTCAAGAAGTCAATAAGAGGAGGGAAGTTGTACTCACTCTTTAAAAAAAAAGGAAAAGAAAAAAAAGGACATGCCTAAAGCTCAGTATAAGGAATTATAAGCCACAAGCAAATTCAAATTCAAAAAGGTTTCAGTTCACACCAGTCATAACCATCAGCAAAAAGTCTACAAACGATAAATGCTGAGGGGGTTTTAGAGAACTGTGTACCTTCTGGCTGCTGGTGGGATGTAAAGTGGCAACAGCACTAACGCAAACTGAATGGAGCTGTGCTTGAAAAGGTAAAAATTGAGCTACCATATGATGCGGCAGGGCACCTTTTGGGCCTATAACCTAAGACCACCAGAATCGGAAAGACAGAGGCAGGCAAATGTGCACTGCAGCAATATTGAAAGAGCCAAGACATGGAAGCAAAAAAAGGTCCATAAACAGATGACGGGAAAAAGCAGAAGTGGTATATGGACAGAATGGAATAGTAGCCTCGGGAAAAAAAATGAACAATGCCGTTTTCAGGACTACAGTTGAGCCTAGAAATAATCATATAACGATAAGTAAGTCAAAAGGGTATGACAAATGTCCTATGATATCATTTATACATGTTATCCTAAGATTGCTACCAATGAACATATTTCCACAGAAAAAGACACTCACAGACTTATCAAATAAACTAATGGTTAGCCAAAATGAAAGGTGGGGGGATGGGTAAATTAGGACTATGGGGTTAACATGAATATACTAATGTAAGTTAAATGTACATAAACATATAACATATAAATGATATGAATTATATAATCACCAATCCCTTCAAAATATACATTCTGTAATCACATACATGGTAACAGGTTCTGAAGATGAACAGACATATGTATGAATCATTGAGCAGATTCTGTACAGCCAGACAATCAAAACACTCTAATCAAATTTACTCCGATAAGAAGTAGAAAATAAATTTAAAAAACAAACATAAGTAAGGAGATATAAACTTCTGGGGGCTTGTCCCAGCACATTCCACTCTAGTTTACAACCTCGGAACACTACCTCCAGGAAGACTCTGCTGCCCTAGTAACAAGTGTTGAGAACGTAATAATGCTGCTGCCTTGTGGCTATTTCCCACAACAGCAGCTTTAAACCCAGTGCCAATGGTTGCTTATAGACTCACAAGGACTGCAGGGCTGTAAATGACACAGGCCCTCAAAAAATGCCCTGGGGTAGGGAATAGGCAAGAAAATTCAACACATGAGAAATTTTTCAAGAAGTCAATAAGAGGAGGGAGGTTGTACTCACTCTTTAAAAAAAAAGGAAAAGAAAAAAAGGGCATGCCTAAAGCTCAGTAAAGGAAATTATTAGCCATATGCAAATTCAAGTTCAATAAGGTTTCAGCTCACACCAGTCATGACCAGCAGCAAAAAGTCTACAAACTATAAATGCTGAAGGGGTTTTAGAGAACTGTGTACCTTCTTGGTGCCGGTGCGATGTAAAGTGGTAAGAGCACTAACGAAAACTGAATGGAGCTGCTTGAAAAGGTAAAAATTGAGTTAACATATGATGCGGCAGGGCACCTTTTGGGCCTATAATATAAAACCACCAAAATCGGAAAGACAGATGCAGGCAAATATGCACTGCAACAATATTGAAATAGCCAAGACATGGAAGCAAAAAAAAGGTCCATAAACAAATGAATGGACAAAGATGAAGTGGTATACGTACCAAATGGAATAGTAGCCTCGGGAAAAAAAGGAACAATGCCGTTTTCACGACTACAGTTGAGCCTACAAATAATCATATAAGGTTAAGTAAGTCAAAAGGGTATGACAAATATCCTATGATATCATTTATACATGTTATCCTAAGATTGCTACCAAAGAACCTATTTCCACAGAAAAAGACACTCACAGACTTATCAAGTAAACTAATGGTTAGCCAAAAGGAAAGGTGGGAGGATGGGTAAATTAGGACTATGGGGTTAATATACATATACTAATGTATGTTAAATGTATATAAACATATAACAGATAAATTATATGAATTATATAATCACCAATACCTTTAAAATATACATTCTGTAATCACATACATGGTAACAGGGTCCAAAGGTGAACAGACATAAGTATGAATCATTGAGCAGATTCTGTACAGCCAGACAATCAACACACTCTAATCAAATTTACTCCGATAAGAAATAGAAACTAAAATTAAAAAACAAACATAAGTAAGGAGACATAAACTTCTGGGGGCTTGTCCCTGCACATTCCACTCTAATTTACAACCTCGGAACCCTACCTCCAGGAAGACTCTTTTGCCCAAGTAACAAGAGTTGAGAACGTAATAATGCTGCCGCCTTGTGGCTGTTTCGCACAAGAGCAGCTTTAAACCCACTGCTAATGGTTGCTTAATAGTCCCAAGGAATGCAGGGCTCTAAATGACACCTGCCCTCAAAAAATGCCCTGGGGTAGGGAATAGGCAGGAAAATTCAACACATGAGAAATTTTTCAAGAAGTCAAGAGAGGAGGGAAGTTGTACCTACTCTTTAACAAAAAAAGGAAACGAAGAAAAAGGATATGGTTAAAGCTCAGTATAAGGAATTATTAGCCACATGCGTTTCCAACCTCCAAAAAGGTTTCAGCTCACACCAGTCAAATGGCCATTAGCAAAAAGTCTACAAACTATAAATGCTGAATGGGTTTTAGACAACTCATACCTACTAGCTGCTGGTGGGATGTAAAGTGGTAAAAGCACTAACAAGAACTGAATGGAGCTGCTTTACAAGGTAAAAATTGAGCTACCATATGATGCGGCAGGGCACCTTTGAGCCTATAAACGAAGACCACCAGGATCGGAAAGACAGAGGCAGGCAAATGCGCACTGCAGTAATATTGAAATAGCCAAGACATGAAAGCAAAAAAAAAGGTCCATAAACATATGAATGGAAAAAGAAGAAGTGGTATATGGACAGAATGGAATAGTAAGCTCGGGAAAAAAATGAACAATGCCGTTTTCTGGACTACAGCTGAGCCTTGAAATAATCATATAAGGTTAAGTAAGTGAAAAGGGTATGACAAACAGCCTATGATATCATTTATACATGTTATCCTAAGATTGCTACCAATGAACATATTTCCACAGAAAAAGACACTCACAGACTTATCAAATAAACTAATGGTTAGCCAAAATGAAAGGTGGGAGGATGGGTAAATTAGGACTATGGGGTTAACATACATATACTAATGTATGTTAAATGTATATAAACATATAACATATAAATTACATGAATTATATCATCACCAATACCTTCAAAATATACATTTTGTGATCACATACATGGTAACAGTATCCGAAGATGAACAGACGTATGTATGAATCATTGAGCAGATTCTGTACAGCCAGACAATCAAAACACTCTAATCAAATTTACTCCGACAAGAAATATAAATTAAGTTTAAAAAACAAACATAAGTAAGGAGACATAAACTTCTGGGGGCTTCTCCCAGGACATTCCTCTCTAATTTACAACCTGGGAACACTACCTCCAGGAAGACTCTGTTGCCCTAATAACAAGAGTTGAGAATGTAATAATGCTGCCGTCTTGTGGCTCTTTCCCACAACAGCAGCTTTAAACCCAGTGCCAATGGTTGGTTATATAGTCACAAGGACTGCAGGGCTGTAAATGACACAGGCCCACAAAACATGCCCTGGGGTAGGGAATAGGCAAGAAAATTCAACACATGAGAAATTTTTCAAGAAGTCAATAAGAGGAGGGAAGTTGTACTCACTCTTTAAAAAAAAGGAAAACAAAAAAAAGGACATGCCTAAAGCTCAGTATAAGGAATTATTAGCCACATACATATTCAAATTCAAAAAGGTTTAAGCTCACAAGAGTCATGACCATCAGCAAAAAGTCTACAAACTATAAATGCTGAAGGGGTTTTAGAGAACTGTGTACCTTCTAGTTGCTGGTGGGATGTAAAGTGGAAACAGCACTAACGCAAACTGAATGGAGCTGCTTGAAAACGTAAAAATTGAGCTACCATATGATGCGGCAGGGCACCTTTTGGGCCTATAACCTAAGACCACCAGAATCGGAAAGACAGAGGCAGGCAAATGTGCACTGTAGCAACATTGAAATAGCCAAGACATGGAAGGAAAAAAAAAGGTCCATAAACAGATGTATGGACAAAGACGAAGTGGTATATGGACAGAATGGAATAGTAGGCTCGTGAAAAAAATGAACAATGCCGTTTTCAGGACTACAGTTGAGCCTAGAAATAATCATATAACGTTAAGTAAGTGAAAAGGGTATGACAAATATCCTATGATGTCATTTATATATGTTATCGTAAAATTGCTACCAATGAACATATTTCCACAGAAAAAGACACTCACAGACTTATCAAATAAACTAATGGTTAGCCAAAATGAAAGGTGGGAGGATGGGTAAATTAGGACTATGGGGTTAACATACATATACTAATGTATGTTAAATGTATATAAACATATAACATATAAAGTATATGAATTATATAATCACGAATACCTTTAAAATATATATTCTGTAATCACATACATGGTAACAGGATCCGAAGATGAAGAAACATAAATATGAATCAATGAGCAGATTCTGTACAGCCAGAAAATCAAAACACTCTAATCAGATTTACTCCGATAAGAAATAGAAATTAAATTTAAAAAACAAACATAAGTAAGGAGAGATAAACTTTTGGGGGCTTGTCCCAGCACATTCCACTCTAATTTCCAACCTTGGAACACTACCTCCAGGAAGAGTCTTTTGCCCCATTAACAAGAGTTGAGGACGTAATCATGCTGCCGCCATGTGGCTGTTTCCCACAGCAGCAGCTTTAAACCCAGTGCAAAAGGTTGCCTACATAGTTACAAGGACTGCAGGGCTGTATATGACACAGGCCCTCAAGAAATGCCCTGGGGTAGGGAATAGGCAAGAAAATTCAACACATGAGAAATTTTTCAAGAAGTCAATAAGAGGAGGGAAGTTGTACTCACTCTTTAAAAAAAAGGAAAACAAAAAAAGGACATGCCTAAAGCTCAGTATAAGGAATTATTAGCCACATGCAAATTCAAATTCAAAAAGGTTTCAGCTCACACCAGTCATAACCATCAGCAAAAAGTCTACAAACGATAAATGCTGAAGGGGTTTTAGAGAACTGTGTACCTTCAACCTGCTGCTGGGATGTAACGTGGTAACAACACTAATGCAAACTGAATGGAGATGCTTGAAAAGGTAAAAATTGAGCTACCATATGATGCGGCATGGCACCTTTTGGGCCTATAACGTAAGACCACCAGAATCTGAAAAACACAGGCAGGCCAATGTGCACTGCAGCAATATTGAAATAGCCAAGACATGGAAGCAGAAAATAGGTCCATAAACAGATGAATGGACAAAGACGAAGTGGTATACGTAACAAATGTAATAGTAGCCTCGCGAAAAAAATGAACAATGCCGTTTTCAGGACTACAGATGAGCCTAGAAATAATCATATAAGGTTAAGTAAGTGAAAAGGGTATGACAAACATCCTATGATATCATTTATACATGTTATCCTAAGATTGCTACCAATGAACATATTTCCACAGAAAAACACACTCACAGACTTACCAAAGAAACTAATGGTTAGCCAAAATGAAAGGTGGGAGGATGGGTAAATTAGGACTATGGGGTTAACATACATATACTAATATATGTTAAATGTATATAAACATATAACAGATAAACTATATGAATTATATAATCACCAATACCTTGAAAATATATATTTTGTGATCACATACATGGTAACAGGATCCGAAGATGAACAGACATATGTATGAATCATTGAGCAGATTCTGTACAGCCAGACAACCAAAACACGCTAATCAAATTTACTCCGACAAGAAGTATAAATTAAGTTTAAAAAACAAACATAAGTAAGGAGACATAAACTTCTGGGGCTTGTCCCAGCACATTCTACTCTAATTTACAACCTTGGAAAACTGCCTCAAGGTAGACTCAGTTGCCCTAGTAACAAGAGTTGAGAACGTAATAATGCTGCCGCCTTGTGGCTGTTTCCCACAACAGCAGCTTTAAACCCAGTGCCAATGGTTGCTTATATAGTCACAAGGACTGCAGGGCTCTAAATGACACAGGCCCTCAAAACATGCCCTGGCGTAGGCAACAGGCAAGAAAATTCAACATATGAGAAATTTTTCAAGAAGTCAATAAGAGGAGGGAAGTTGTACTCACTCTTTAAAAAAAAGGAAAAGAAAAAAAAGGACATGCCTAAAGCTCAGTATAAGGAATTATAAGCCACAAGCAAATTCAAATTCAAAAAGGTTTCAGTTCACACCAGTCATAACCATCAGCAAAAGTCTACAAACGATAAATGCTGAGGGGGTTTTAGAGAATTGTGTACCTTCTGGCTGCTGGTGGGATGTAAAGTGGCAACAGCACTAACGCAAACTGAATGGAGCTGCTTGAAAAGGTAAAAATTGAGCTACCATATGATGCGGCAGGGCACCTTTTGGGCCTATAACCTAAGACCACCAGAATCGGAAAGACAGAGGCAGGCAAATGTGCACTGCAGCAACATTGAAATAGCCAAGACATGGAAGGAAAAAAAAAGGTCCATAAACAGATGTATGGACAAAGACGAAGTGGTATATGGACAGAACGGAATAGTAGGCTCGTGAAAAAAATGAACAATGCCGTTTTCAGGACTACAGCTGAGCCTTGAAATAATCATATAAGGTTAAGTAAGTGAAAAGGGTATGACAAACAGCCTATGATATCATTTATACATGTTATCCTAAGATTGCTACCAATGAACATATTTCCACAGAAAAAGACACTCACAGACTTATCAAATAAACTAATGGTTAGCCAAAATGAAAGGTGGGAGGATGGGTAAATTAGGACTATGGGGTTAAAATACATATACTAATGTATGTTAAATGTATATAAACATATAACATATAAATTACATGAATTATATCATCACCAATACCTTCAAAATATACATTTTGTGATCACATACATGGTAACAGTATCCGAAGATGAACAGACGTATGTATGAATCATTGAGCAGATTCTGTACAGCCAGACAATCAAAACACTCTAAGAAAATTTACTCCGATAAGAAATAGAAATTAAATTTAAAAAACAAACATAAGTAAGGAGACATAAACTTCTGGGGGCTTGTCCCAGGACATTCCTCTCTAATTTACAACCTGGGAACACTACCTCCAGGAAGACTCTGTTGCCCTAATAACAAGAGTTGAGAATGTAATAATGCTGCCGTCTTGTGGCTCTTTCCCACAACAGCAGCTTTAAACCCAGTGCCAATGGTTGGTTATATAGTCACAAGGACTGCAGGGCTGTAAATGACACAGGCCCACAAAACATGCCCTGGGGTAGGGAATAGGCAAGAAAATTCAACACATGAGAAATTTTTCAAAAAGTCAATAAGAGGAGGGAAGTTGTACTCACTCTTTAAAAAAAAGGAAAACAAAAAAAAGGACATGCCTAAAGCTCAGTATAAGGAATTATTAGCCACATACATATTCAAATTCAAAAAGGTTTAAGCTCACACGAGTCATGACCATCAGCAAAAAGTCTACAAACTATAAATGCTGAAGGGGTTTTAGAGAACTGTGTACCTTCTAGTTGCTGGTGGGATGTAAAGTGGCAACAGCACTAACGCAAACTGAATGGAGCTGCTTGAAAAGGTAAAAATTGAGCTACCATATGATGCGGCAGGGCACCTTTTGGGCCTATAACCTAAGACCACCAGAATCGGAAAGACAGAGGCAGGCAAATGTGCACTGCAGCAACATTGAAATAGCCAAGACATGGAAGGAAAAAAAAAGGTCCATAAACAGATGTATGGACAAAGACGAAGTGGTATATGGACAGAATGGAATAGTAGGCTCGTGAAAAAAATGAACAATGCCGTTTTCAGGACTACAGTTGAGCCTAGAAATAATCATATAACGTTAAGTAAGTGAAAAGGGTATGACAAATATCCTATGATGTCATTTATATATGTTATCGTAAAATTGCTACCAATGAACATATTTCCACAGAAAAAGACACTCACAGACTTATCAAATAAACTAATGGTTAGCCAAAATGAAAGGTGGGAGGATGGGTAAATTAGGACTATGGGGTTAACATACATATACTAATGTATGTTAAATGTATATAAACATATAACATATAAAGTATATGAATTATATAATCACGAATACCTTTAAAATATATATTCTGTAATCACATACATGGTAACAGGATCCGAAGATGAAGAAACATAAATATGAATCAATGAGCAGATTCTGTACAGCCAGAAAATCAAAACACTCTAATCAGATTTACTCCGATAAGAAATAGAAATTAAATTTAAAAAACAAACATAAGTAAGGAGAGATAAACTTCTGGGGGCTTGTCCCAGCACATTCCACTCTAATTTCCAACCTTGGAACACTACCTCCAGGAAGAGTCTTTTGCCCCATTAACAAGAGTTGAGGACGTAATAATGCTGCCGCCATGTGGCTGTTTCCCACAGCAGCAGCTTTAAACCCAGTGCCAATGGTTGCCTACATAGTCACAAGGACTGCAGGGCTGTAAATGACACAGGCCCTCAAGAAATGCCCTGGGGTAGGGAATAGGCAAGAAAATTCAACACATGAGAAATTTTTCAAGAAGTCAATAAGAGGAGGGAAGTTGTACTCACTCTTTAAAAAAAAGGAAAACAAAAAAAGGACATGCCTAAAGCTCAGTATAAGGAATTATTAGCCACATGCAAATTCAAATTCAAAAAGGTTTCAGCTCACACCAGTCATAACCATCAGCAAAAAGTCTACAAACGATAAATGCTGAAGGGGTTTTAGAGAACTGTGTACCTTCAAGCTGCTGCTGGGATGTAACGTGGTAACAACACTAATGCAAACTGAATGGAGATGCTTGAAAAGGTAAAAATTGAGCTACCATATGATGCGGCATGGCACCTTTTGGGCCTATAACCTAAGACCACCAGAATCTGGAAAACACAGGCAGGCCAATGTGCACTGCAGCAATATTGAAATAGCCAAGACATGGAAGCAGAAAATAGGTCCATAAACAGATGAATGGACAAAGACGAAGTGGTATACGTACCAAATGTAATAGTAGCCTCGTGAAAAAAATGAACAATGCCGTTTTCAGGACTACAGTTGAGCCTAGAAATAATCATATAAGGTTAAGTAAGTGAAAAGGGTATGACAAACATCCTATGATATCATTTATACATGTTATCCTAAGATTGCTACCAATGAACATATTTCCACAGAAAAACACACTCACAGACTTACCAAAGAAACTAATGGTTAGCCAAAATGAAAGGTGGGAGGATGGGTAAATTAGGACTATGGGGTTAACATACATATACTAATGTATGTTAAATGTATATAAACATATAACAGATAAAGTATATGAATTATATAATCACCAATACCTTGAAAATATATATTTTGTGATCACATACATGGTAACAGGATCCGAAGATGAACAGACATATGTATGAATCATTGAGCAGATTCTGTACAGCCAGACAATCAAAACACTCTAATCAAATTTACTCCGACAAGAAGTATAAATTAAGTTTAAAAAACAAACATAAGTAAGGAGACATAAACTTCTGGGGCTTGTCCCAGCACATTCCACTCTAATTTACAACCTTGGAAAACTGCCTCCAGGAAGACTCAGTTGCCGTAGTAACAAGAGTTGAGAACGTAATAATGCTGCCGCCTTGTGGCTGTTTCCCACAACAGCAGCTTTAAACCCAGTGCCAATGGTTGCTTATATAGTCACAAGGACTGCAGGGCTCTAAATGACACAGGCCCTCAAAACATGCCCTGGCGTAGGCAATAGGCAAGAAAATTCAACATATGAGAAATTTTTCAAGAAGTCAATAAGAGGAGGGAAGTTGTACTCACTCTTTAAAAAAAAGGAAAAGAAAAAAAAGGACATGCCTAAAGCTCAGTATAAGGAATTATAAGCCACAAGCAAATTCAAATTCAAAAAGGTTTCAGTTCACACCAGTCATAACCATCAGCAAAAAGTCTACAAACGATAAATGCTGAGGGGGTTTTAGAGAACTGTGTACCTTCTGGCTGCTGGTGGGATGTAAAGTGGCAACAGCACTAACGCAAACTGAATGGAGCTGTGCTTGAAAAGGTAAAAATTGAGCTACCATATGATGCGGCAGGGCACCTTTTGGGCCTATAACCTAAGACCACCAGAATAGGAAAGACAGAGGCAGGCAAATGTGCACTGCAGCAATATTGAAAGAGCCAAGACATGGAAGCAAAAAAAAGGTCCATAAACAGATGACGGGAAAAAGAAGAAGTGGTATATGGACAGAATGGAATAGTAGCCTCGGGAAAAAAATGAACAATACCGTTTTCAGGACTACAGTTGAGCCTAGAACTAATCATATAACGATAAGTAAGTCAAAAGGGTATGACAAATGTCCTATGATATCATTTATACATGTTATCCTAAGATTGCTACCAATGAACATATTTCCACAGAAAAAGACACTCACAGACTTATCAAATAAACTAATGGTTAGCCAAAATGAAGGGTGGGGGGATGGGTAATTTAGGACTATGGGGTTAACATGAATATACTAATGTAAGTTAAATGTACATAAACATATAACATATAAATGATATGAATTATATAATCACCAATCCCTTCAAAATATACATTCTGTAATCACATACATGGTAACAGGTTCCGAAGATGAACAGACATATGTATGAATCATTGAGCAGATTCTGTACAGCCAGACAATCAAAACACTCTAATCAAATTTACTCCGATAAGAAGTAGAAAATAAATTTAAAAAACAAACATAAGTAAGGAGATATAAACTTCTGGGGGCTTGTCCCAGCACATTCCACTCTAGTTTACAACCTCGTAACACTACCTCCAGGAAGACTCTGCTGCCCTAGTAACAAGTGTTGAGAACGTAATAATGCTGCTGCCTTGTGGCTATTTCCCACAACAGCCGCTTTAAACCCAGTGCCAATGGTTGCTTATAGACTCACAAGGACTGCAGGGCTGTAAATGACACAGGCCCTCAAAAAATGCCCTGGAGTAGGGAATAGGCAAGAAAATTCAACACATGAGAAATTTTTCAAGAAGTCAATAAGAGGAGGGAGGTTGTACTCACTCTTTAAAAAAAAAGGAAAAGAAAAAAAGGGCATGCCTAAAGCTCAGTAAAGGAAATTATTAGCCATATGCAAATTCAAATTCAATAAGGTTTCAGCTCACACCAGTCATGACCAGCAGCAAAAAGTCTACAAACTATAAATGCTGAAGGGGTTTTAGAGAACTGTGTACCTTCTTGGTGCCGGTGGGATGTAAAGTGGTAAGAGCACTAACGAAAACTGAATGGAGCTGCTTGAAAAGGTAAAAATTGAGTTAACATATGATGCGGCAGGACACCTTTTGGGCCTATAATATAAAACCACCAAAATCGGAAAGACAGATGCAGGCAAATATGCACTGCAACAATATTGAAATAGCCAAGACATGGAAGCAAAAAAAAGGTCCATAAACAGATGAATGGACAAAGACGAAGTGGTATACGTACCAAATGGAATAGTAGCCTCGGGAAAAAAAGGAACAATGCCGTTTTCACGACTACAGTTGAGCCTACAAATAATCATATAAGGTTAAGTAAGTCAAAAGGGTATGACAAACATCCTATGATATCATTTATACATGTTATCCTAAGATTGCTACCAAAGAACATATTTCCACAGAAAAAGACACTCACAGACTTATCAAGTAAACTAATGGTTAGCCAAAAGGAAAGGTGGGAGGATGGGTAAATTAGGACTATGGGGTTAATATACATATACTAATGTATGTTAAATGTATATAAACATATAACAGATAAATTATATGAATTATATAATCACCAATACCTTTAAACTATACATTCTGTAATCACATACATGGTAACAGGGTCCAAAGGTGAACAGACATAAGTATGAATCATTGAGCAGATTCTGTACAGCCAGACAATCAACACACTCTAATCAAATTTACTCCGATAAGAAATAGAAACTAAATTTAAAAAACAAACATAAGTAAGGAGACATAAACTTCTGGGGGCTTGTCCCTGCACATTCCACTCTAATTTACAACCTCGGAACCCTACCTCCAGGAAGACTCTTTTGCCCAAGTAACAAGAGTTGAGAACGTAATAATGCTGCCGCCTTGTGGCTGTTTCGCACAAGAGCAGCTTTAAACCCACTGCTAATGGTTGCTTAATAGTCCCAAGGAATGCAGGGCTCTAAATGACACCTGCCCTCAAAAAATGCCCTGGGGTAGGGAATAGGCAGGAAAATTCAACACATGAGAAATTTTTCAAGAAGTCAAGAGAGGAGGGAAGTTGTACCTACTCTTTAACAAAAAAAGGAAACGAAGAAAAAGGATATGGTTAAAGCTCAGTATAAGGAATTATTAGCCACATGCGTTTCCAACCTCCAAAAAGGTTTCAGCTCACACCAGTCAAATGGCCATTAGCAAAAAGTCTACAAACTATAAATGCTGAATGGGTTTTAGACAACTCATACCTACTAGCTGCTGGTGGGATGTAAAGTGGTAAAAGCACTAACAAGAACTGAATGGAGCTGCTTTACAAGGTAAAAATTGAGCTACCATATGATGCGGCAGGGCACCTTTGAGCCTATAAACGAAGACCACCAGGATCGGAAAGACAGAGGCAGGCAAATGTGCACTGCAGTAATATTGAAATAGCCAAGACATGAAAGCAAAAAAAAAGGTCCATAAACATATGAATGGAAAAAGAAGAAGTGGTATATGGACAGAATGGAATAGTAAGCTCGGGAAAAAAATGAACAATGCCGTTTTCTGGACTACAGCTGAGCCTTGAAATAATCATATAAGGTTAAGTAAGTGAAAAGGGTATGACAAACAGCCTATGATATCATTTATACATGTTATCCTAAGATTGCTACCAATGAACATATTTCCACAGAAAAAGACACTCACAGACTTATCAAATAAACTAATGGTTAGCCAAAATGAAAGGTGGGAGGATGGGTAAATTAGGACTATGGGGTTAACAAACATATACTAATGTATGTTAAATGTATAGAAACATATAACATATAAATTACATGAATTATATCATCACCAATACCTTCAAAATATACATTTTGTGATCACATACATGGTAACAGTATCCGAAGATGAACAGACGTATGTATGAATCATTGAGCAGATTCTGTACAGCCAGACAATCAAAACACTCTAATCAAATTTACTCCGATAAGAAATAGAAATTAAATTTAAAAAACAAACATAAGTAAGGAGACATAAACTTCTGGGGGCTTGTCCCAGGACATTCCTCTCTAATTTACAACCTGGGAACACTACCTCCAGGAAGACTCTGTTGCCCTAATAACAAGAGTTGAGAATGTAATAATGCTGCCGTCTTGTGGCTCTTTCCCACAACAGCAGCTTTAGACCCAGTGCCAATGGTTGGTTATATAGTCACAAGGACAGCAGGGCTGTAAATGACACAGGCCCACAAAACATGCCCTGGGGTAGGGAATAGGCAAGAAAATTCAACACATGAGAAATTTTTCAAGAAGTCAATAAGAGGAGGGAAGTTGTACTCACTCTTTAAAAAAAAGGAAAACAAAAAAAGGACATGCCTAAAGCTCAGTATAAGGAATTATTAGCCACATGCAAATTCAAATTCAAAAAGGTTTCAGCTCACACCAGTCATGACCATCAGCAAAAAGTCTACAAACTATAAATGCTGAAGGGGTTTTAGAGAACTGTGTACCTTCTAGTTGCTGGTGGGATGTAAAGTGGCAACAGCACTAACGCAAACTGAATGGAGCTGCTTGAAAAGGTAAAAATTGAGCTACCATATGATGCGGCAGGGCACCTTTTGGGCCTATAACCTAAGACCACCAGAATCGGAAAGACAGAGGCAGGTAAATGTGCACTGCAGCAACATTGAAATAGCCAAGACATGGAAGGAAAAAAAAAGGTCCATAAACAGATGTATGGACAAAGACGAAGTGGTATATGGACAGAATGGAATAGTAGGCTCGTGAAAAAAATGAACAATGCCGTTTTCAGGACTACAGTTGAGCCTAGAAATAATCATATAACGTTAAGTAAGTGAAAAGGGTATGACAAATATCCTATGATGTCATTTATATATGTTATCGTAAAATTGCTACCAATGAACATATTTCCACAGAAAAAGACACTCACAGACTTATCAAATAAACTAATGGTTAGCCAAAATGAAAGGTGGGAGGATGGGTAAATTAGGACTATGGGGTTAACATACATATACTAATGTATGTTAAATGTATATAAACATATAACATATAAAGTATATGAATTATATAATCACGAATACCTTTAAAATATATATTCTGTAATCACATACATGGTAACAGGATCCGAAGATGAAGAAACATAAATATGAATCAATGAGCAGATTCTGTACAGCCAGAAAATCAAAACACTCTAATCAGATTTACTCCGATAAGAAATAGAAATTAAATTTAAAAAACAAACATAAGTAAGGAGAGATAAACTTCTGGGGGCTTGTCCCAGCACATTCCACTCTAATTTCCAACCTTGGAACACTACCTCCAGGAAGAGTCTTTTGCCCCATTAACAAGAGTTGAGGACGTAATAATGCTGCCGCCATGTGGCTGTTTCCCACAGCAGCAGCTTTAAACCCAGTGCCAATGGTTGCCTACATAGTCACAAGGACTGCAGGGCTGTAAATGACACAGGCCCTCAAGAAATGCCCTGGGGTAGGGAATAGGCAAGAAAATTCAACACATGAGAAATTTTTCAAGAAGTCAATAAGAGGAGGGAAGTTGTACTCACTCTTTAAAAAAAAGGAAAACAAAAAAAGGACATGCCTAAAGCTCAGTATAAGGAATTATTAGCCACATGCAAATTCAAATTCAAAAAGGTTTCAGCTCAAACCAGTCATAACCATCAGCAAAAAGTCTACAAACGATAAATGCTGAAGGGGTTTTAGAGAACTGTGTACCTTCAAGCTGCTGCTGGGATGTAACGTGGTAACAACACTAATGCAAACTGAATGGAGATGCTTGAAAAGGTAAAAATTGAGCTACCATATGATGCGGCATGGCACCTTTTGGGCCTATAACCTAAGACCACCAGAATCTGAAAAACACAGGCAGGCCAATGTGCACTGCAGCAATATTGAAATAGCCAAGACATGGAAGCAGAAAATAGGTCCATAAACAGATGAATGGACAAAGACGAAGTGGTATACGTACCAAATGTAATAGTAGCCTCGCGAAAAAAATGAACAATGCCGTTTTCAGGACTACAGTTGAGCCTAGAAATAATCATATAAGGTTAAGTAAGTGAAAAGGGTATGACAAACATCCTATGATATCATTTATACATGTTATCCTAAGATTGCTACCAATGAACATATTTCCACAGAAAAACACACTCACAGACTTACCAAAG
This sequence comes from Balaenoptera physalus, assembly GCF_965194825.1. Classification (NCBI taxonomy): domain Eukaryota; kingdom Metazoa; phylum Chordata; class Mammalia; order Artiodactyla; family Balaenopteridae; genus Balaenoptera; species Balaenoptera physalus. Next base: position 146,155 of record NW_028125269.1, read on the forward strand.
AAACTAATGGTTAGCCAAAATGAAAGGTGGGAGGATGGGTAAATTAGGACTATGGGGTTAACATACATATACTAATGTATGTTAAATGTATATAAACATATAACAGATAAACTATATGAATTATATAATCACCAATACCTTGAAAATATATATTTTGTGATCACATACATGGTAACAGGATCCGAAGATGAACAGACATATGTATGAATCATTGAGCAGATTCTGTACAGCCAGACAATCAAAACACTCTAATCAAATTTACTCCAACAAGAAGTATAAATTAAGTTTAAAAAACAAACATAAGTAAGGAGACATAAACTTCTGGGGCTTGTCCCAGCACATTCCACTCTAATTTACAACCTTGGAAAACTGCCTCCAGGAAGACTCAGTTGCCCTAGTAACAAGAGTTGAGAACGTAATAATGCTGCCGCCTTGTGGCTGTTTCCCACAACAGCAGCTTTAAACCCAGTGCCAATGGTTGCTTATATAGTCACAAGGACTGCAGGGCTCTAAATGACACAGGCCCTCAAAACATGCCCTGGCGTAGGCAATAGGCAAGAAAATTCAACATATGAGAAATTTTTCAAGAAGTCAATAAGAGGAGGGAAGTTGTACTCACTCTTTAAAAAAAAAGGAAAAGAAAAAAAAGGACATGCCTAAAGCTCAGTATAAGGAATTATAAGCCACAAGCAAATTCAAATTCAAAAAGGTTTCAGTTCACACCAGTCATAACCATCAGCAAAAAGTCTACAAACGATAAATGCTGAGGGGGTTTTAGAGAACTGTGTACCTTCTGGCTGCTGGTGGGATGTAAAGTGGCAACAGCACTAACGCAAACTGAATGGAGCTGTGCTTGAAAAGGTAAAAATTGAGCTACCATATGATGCGGCAGGGCACCTTTTGGGCCTATAACCTAAGACCACCAGAATCGGAAAGACAGAGGCAGGCAAATGTGCACTGCAGCAATATTGAAAGAGCCAAGACATGGAAGCAAAAAAAGGTCCATAAACAGATGACGGGAAAAAGCAGAAGTGGTATATGGACAGAATGGAATAGTAGCCTCGGGAAAAAAAATGAACAATGCCGTTTTCAGGACTACAGTTGAGCCTAGAAATAATCATATAACGATAAGTAAGTCAAAAGGGTATGACAAATGTCCTATGATATCATTTATACATGTTATCCTAAGATTGCTACCAATGAACATATTTCCACAGAAAAAGACACTCACAGACTTATCAAATAAACTAATGGTTAGCCAAAATGAAAGGTGGGGGGATGGGTAAATTAGGACTATGGGGTTAACATGAATATACTAATGTAAGTTAAATGTACATAAACATATAACATATAAATGATTTGAATTATATAATCACCAATCCCTTCAAAATATACATTCTGTAATCACATACATGGTAACAGGTTCCGAAGATGAACAGACATATGTATGAATCATTGAGCAGATTCTGTACAGCCAGACAATCAAAACACTCTAATCAAATTTACTCCGATAAGAAGTAGAAAATAAATTTAAAAAACAAACATAAGTAAGGAGATATAAACTTCTGGGGGCTTGTCCCAGCACATTCCACTCTAGTTTACAACCTCGGAACACTACCTCCAGGAAGACTCTGCTGCCCTAGTAACAAGTGTTGAGAACGTAATAATGCTGCTGCCTTGTGGCTATTTCCCACAACAGCAGCTTTAAACCCAGTGCCAATGGTTGCTTATAGACTCACAAGGACTGCAGGGCTGTAAATGACACAGGCCCTCAAAAAATGCCCTGGGGTAGGGAATAGGCAAGAAAATTCAACACATGAGAAATTTTTCAAGAAGTCAATAAGAGGAGGGAGGTTGTACTCACTCTTTAAAAAAAAAGGAAAAGAAAAAAAGGGCATGCCTAAAGCTCAGTAAAGGAAATTATTAGCCATATGCAAATTCAAGTTCAATAAGGTTTCAGCTCACACCAGTCATGACCAGCAGCAAAAAGTCTACAAACTATAAATGCTGAAGGGGTTTTAGAGAACTGTGTACCTTCTTGGTGCCGGTGCGATGTAAAGTGGTAAGAGCACTAACGAAAACTGAATGGAGCTGCTTGAAAAGGTAAAAATTGAGTTAACATATGATGCGGCAGGGCACCTTTTGGGCCTATAATATAAAACCACCAAAATCGGAAAGACAGATGCAGGCAAATATGCACTGCAACAATATTGAAATAGCCAAGACATGGAAGCAAAAAAAAGGTCCATAAACAAATGAATGGACAAAGATGAAGTGGTATACGTACCAAATGGAATAGTAGCCTCGGGAAAAAAAGGAACAATGCCGTTTTCACGACTACAGTTGAGCCTACAAATAATCATATAAGGTTAAGTAAGTCAAAAGGGTATGACAAATATCCTATGATATCATTTATACATGTTATCCTAAGATTGCTACCAAAGAACCTATTTCCACAGAAAAAGACACTCACAGACTTATCAAGTAAACTAATGGTTAGCCAAAAGGAAAGGTGGGAGGATGGGTAAATTAGGACTATGGGGTTAATATACATATACTAATGTATGTTAAATGTATATAAACATATAACAGATAAATTATATGAATTATATAATCACCAATACCTTTAAAATATACATTCTGTAATCACATACATGGTAACAGGGTCCAAAGGTGAACAGACATAAGTATGAATCATTGAGCAGATTCTGTACAGCCAGACAATCAACACACTCTAATCAAATTTACTCCGATAAGAAATAGAAACTAAAATTAAAAAACAAACATAAGTAAGGAGACATAAACTTCTGGGGGCTTGTCCCTGCACATTCCACTCTAATTTACAACCTCGGAACCCTACCTCCAGGAAGACTCTTTTGCCCAAGTAACAAGAGTTGAGAACGTAATAATGCTGCCGCCTTGTGGCTGTTTCGCACAAGAGCAGCTTTAAACCCACTGCTAATGGTTGCTTAATAGTCCCAAGGAATGCAGGGCTCTAAATGACACCTGCCCTCAAAAAATGCCCTGGGGTAGGGAATAGGCAGGAAAATTCAACACATGAGAAATTTTTCAAGAAGTCAAGAGAGGAGGGAAGTTGTACCTACTCTTTAACAAAAAAAGGAAACGAAGAAAAAGGATATGGTTAAAGCTCAGTATAAGGAATTATTAGCCACATGCGTTTCCAACCTCCAAAAAGGTTTCAGCTCACACCAGTCAAATGGCCATTAGCAAAAAGTCTACAAACTATAAATGCTGAATGGGTTTTAGACAACTCATACCTACTAGCTGCTGGTGGGATGTAAAGTGGTAAAAGCACTAACAAGAACTGAATGGAGCTGCTTTACAAGGTAAAAATTGAGCTACCATATGATGCGGCAGGGCACCTTTGAGCCTATAAACGAAGACCACCAGGATCGGAAAGACAGAGGCAGGCAAATGCGCACTGCAGTAATATTGAAATAGCCAAGACATGAAAGCAAAAAAAAAGGTCCATAAACATATGAATGGAAAAAGAAGAAGTGGTATATGGACAGAATGGAATAGTAAGCTCGGGAAAAAAATGAACAATGCCGTTTTCTGGACTACAGCTGAGCCTTGAAATAATCATATAAGGTTAAGTAAGTGAAAAGGGTATGACAAACAGCCTATGATATCATTTATACATGTTATCCTAAGATTGCTACCAATGAACATATTTCCACAGAAAAAGACACTCACAGACTTATCAAATAAACTAATGGTTAGCCAAAATGAAAGGTGGGAGGATGGGTAAATTAGGACTATGGGGTTAACATACATATACTAATGTATGTTAAATGTATATAAACATATAACATATAAATTACATGAATTATATCATCACCAATACCTTCAAAATATACATTTTGTGATCACATACATGGTAACAGTATCCGAAGATGAACAGACGTATGTATGAATCATTGAGCAGATTCTGTACAGCCAGACAATCAAAACACTCTAATCAAATTTACTCTGACAAGAAATATAAATTAAGTTTAAAAAACAAACATAAGTAAGGAGACATAAACTTCTGGGGGCTTGTCCCAGGACATTCCTCTCTAATTTACAACCTGGGAACACTACCTCCAGGAAGACTCTGTTGCCCTAATAACAAGAGTTGAGAATGTAATAATGCTGCCGTCTTGTGGCTCTTTCCCACAACAGCAGCTTTAAACCCAGTGCCAATGGTTGGTTATATAGTCACAAGGACTGCAGGGCTGTAAATGACACAGGCCCACAAAACATGCCCTGGGGTAGGGAATAGGCAAGAAAATTCAACACATGAGAAATTTTTCAAGAAGTCAATAAGAGGAGGGAAGTTGTACTCACTCTTTAAAAAAAAGGAAAACAAAAAAAAGGACATGCCTAAAGCTCAGTATAAGGAATTATTAGCCACATACATATTCAAATTCAAAAAGGTTTAAGCTCACAAGAGTCATGACCATCAGCAAAAAGTCTACAAACTATAAATGCTGAAGGGGTTTTAGAGAACTGTGTACCTTCTAGTTGCTGGTGGGATGTAAAGTGGAAACAGCACTAACGCAAACTGAATGGAGCTGCTTGAAAACGTAAAAATTGAGCTACCATATGATGCGGCAGGGCACCTTTTGGGCCTATAACCTAAGACCACCAGAATCGGAAAGACAGAGGCAGGCAAATGTGCACTGTAGCAACATTGAAATAGCCAAGACATGGAAGGAAAAAAAAAGGTCCATAAACAGATGTATGGACAAAGACGAAGTGGTATATGGACAGAATGGAATAGTAGGCTCGTGAAAAAAATGAACAATGCCGTTTTCAGGACTACAGTTGAGCCTAGAAATAATCATATAACGTTAAGTAAGTGAAAAGGGTATGAGAAATATCCTATGATGTCATTTATATATGTTATCGTAAAATTGCTACCAATGAACATATTTCCACAGAAAAAGACACTCACAGACTTATCAAATAAACTAATGGTTAGCCAAAATGAAAGGTGGGAGGATGGGTAAATTAGGACTATGGGGTTAACATACATATACTAATGTATGTTAAATGTATATAAACATATAACATATAAAGTATATGAATTATATAATCACGAATACCTTTAAAATATATATTCTGTAATCACATACATGGTAACAGGATCCGAAGATGAAGAAACATAAATATGAATCAATGAGCAGATTCTGTACAGCCAGAAAATCAAAACACTCTAATCAGATTTACTCCGATAAGAAATAGAAATTAAATTTAAAAAACAAACATAAGTAAGGAGAGATAAACTTTTGGGGGCTTGTCCCAGCACATTCCACTCTAATTTCCAACCTTGGAACACTACCTCCAGGAAGAGTCTTTTGCCCCATTAACAAGAGTTGAGGACGTAATCATGCTGCCGCCATGTGGCTGTTTCCCACAGCAGCAGCTTTAAACCCAGTGCAAAAGGTTGCCTACATAGTTACAAGGACTGCAGGGCTGTATATGACACAGGCCCTCAAGAAATGCCCTGGGGTAGGGAATAGGCAAGAAAATTCAAGACATGAGAAATTTTTCAAGAAGTCAATAAGAGGAGGGAAGTTGTACTCACTCTTTAAAAAAAAGGAAAACAAAAAAAGGACATGCCTAAAGCTCAGTATAAGGAATTATTAGCCACATGCAAATTCAAATTCAAAAAGGTTTCAGCTCACACCAGTCATAACCATCAGCAAAAAGTCTACAAACGATAAATGCTGAAGGGGTTTTAGAGAACTGTGTACCTTCAACCTGCTGCTGGGATGTAACGTGGTAACAACACTAATGCAAACTGAATGGAGATGCTTGAAAAGGTAAAAATTGAGCTACCATATGATGCGGCATGGCACCTTTTGGGCCTATAACGTAAGACCACCAGAATCTGAAAAACACAGGCAGGCCAATGTGCACTGCAGCAATATTGAAATAGCCAAGACATGGAAGCAGAAAATAGGTCCATAAACAGATGAATGGACAAAGACGAAGTGGTATACGTAACAAATGTAATAGTAGCCTCGCGAAAAAAATGAACAATGCCGTTTTCAGGACTACAGATGAGCCTAGAAATAATCATATAAGGTTAAGTAAGTGAAAAGGGTATGACAAACATCCTATGATATCATTTATACATGTTATCCTAAGATTGCTACCAATGAACATATTTCCACAGAAAAACACACTCACAGACTTACCAAAGAAACTAATGGTTAGCCAAAATGAAAGGTGGGAGGATGGGTAAATTAGGACTATGGGGTTAACATACATATACTAATATATGTTAAATGTATATAAACATATAACAGATAAACTATATGAATTATATAATCACCAATACCTTGAAAATATATATTTTGTGATCACATACATGGTAACAGGATCCGAAGATGAACAGACATATGTATGAATCATTGAGCAGATTCTGTACAGCCAGACAACCAAAACACGCTAATCAAATTTACTCCGACAAGAAGTATAAATTAAGTTTAAAAAACAAACATAAGTAAGGAGACATAAACTTCTGGGGCTTGTCCCAGCACATTCTACTCTAATTTACAACCTTGGAAAACTGCCTCAAGGTAGACTCAGTTGCCCTAGTAACAAGAGTTGAGAACGTAATAATGCTGCCGCCTTGTGGCTGTTTCCCACAACAGCAGCTTTAAACCCAGTGCCAATGGTTGCTTATATAGTCACAAGGACTGCAGGGCTCTAAATGACACAGGCCCTCAAAACATGCCCTGGCGTAGGCAACAGGCAAGAAAATTCAACATATGAGAAATTTTTCAAGAAGTCAATAAGAGGAGGGAAGTTGTACTCACTCTTTAAAAAAAAGGAAAAGAAAAAAAAGGACATGCCTAAAGCTCAGTATAAGGAATTATAAGCCACAAGCAAATTCAAATTCAAAAAGGTTTCAGTTCACACCAGTCATAACCATCAGCAAAAAGTCTACAAACGATAAATGCTGAGGGGGTTTTAGAGAATTGTGTACCTTCTGGCTGCTGGTGGGATGTAAAGTGGCAACAGCACTAACGCAAACTGAATGGAGCTGCTTGAAAAGGTAAAAATTGAGCTACCATATGATGCGGCAGGGCACCTTTTGGGCCTATAACCTAAGACCACCAGAATCGGAAAGACAGAGGCAGGCAAATGTGCACTGCAGCAACATTGAAATAGCCAAGACATGGAAGGAAAAAAAAAGGTCCATAAACAGATGTATCGACAAAGACGAAGTGGTATATGGACAGAATGGAATAGTAGGCTCGTGAAAAAAATGAACAATGCCGTTTTCAGGACTACAGCTGAGCCTTGAAATAATCATATAAGGTTAAGTAAGTGAAAAGGGTATGACAAACAGCCTATGATATCATTTATACATGTTATCCTAAGATTGCTACCAATGAACATATTTCCACAGAAAAAGACACTCACAGACTTATCAAATAAACTAATGGTTAGCCAAAATGAAAGGTGGGAGGATGGGTAAATTAGGACTATGGGGTTAAAATACATATACTAATGTATGTTAAATGTATATAAACATATAACATATAAATTACATGAATTATATCATCACCAATACCTTCAAAATATACATTTTGTGATCACATACATGGTAACAGTATCCGAAGATGAACAGACGTATGTATGAATCATTGAGCAGATTCTGTACAGCCAGACAATCAAAACACTCTAAGAAAATTTACTCCGATAAGAAATAGAAATTAAATTTAAAAAACAAACATAAGTAAGGAGACATAAACTTCTGGGGGCTTGTCCCAGGACATTCCTCTCTAATTTACAACCTGGGAACACTACCTCCAGGAAGACTCTGTTGCCCTAATAACAAGAGTTGAGAATGTAATAATGCTGCCGTCTTGTGGCTCTTTCCCACAACAGCAGCTTTAAACCCAGTGCCAATGGTTGGTTATATAGTCACAAGGACTGCAGGGCTGTAAATGACACAGGCCCACAAAACATGCCCTGGGGTAGGGAATAGGCAAGAAAATTCAACACATGAGAAATTTTTCAAAAAGTCAATAAGAGGAGGGAAGTTGTACTCACTCTTTAAAAAAAAGGAAAACAAAAAAAAGGACATGCCTAAAGCTCAGTATAAGGAATTATTAGCCACATACATATTCAAATTCAAAAAGGTTTAAGCTCACACGAGTCATGACCATCAGCAAAAAGTCTACAAACTATAAATGCTGAAGGGGTTTTAGAGAACTGTGTACCTTCTAGTTGCTGGTGGGATGTAAAGTGGCAACAGCACTAACGCAAACTGAATGGAGCTGCTTGAAAAGGTAAAAATTGAGCTACCATATGATGCGGCAGGGCACCTTTTGGGCCTATAACCTAAGACCACCAGAATCGGAAAGACAGAGGCAGGCAAATGTGCACTGCAGCAACATTGAAATAGCCAAGACATGGAAGGAAAAAAAAAGGTCCATAAACAGATGTATGGACAAAGACGAAGTGGTATATGGACAGAATGGAATAGTAGGCTCGTGAAAAAAATGAACAATGCCGTTTTCAGGACTACAGTTGAGCCTAGAAATAATCATATAACGTTAAGTAAGTGAAAAGGGTATGACAAATATCCTATGATGTCATTTATATATGTTATCGTAAAATTGCTACCAATGAACATATTTCCACAGAAAAAGACACTCACAGACTTATCAAATAAACTAATGGTTAGCCAAAATGAAAGGTGGGAGGATGGGTAAATTAGGACTATGGGGTTAACATACATATACTAATGTATGTTAAATGTATATAAACATATAACATATAAAGTATATGAATTATATAATCACGAATACCTTTAAAATATATATTCTGTAATCACATACATGGTAACAGGATCCGAAGATGAAGAAACATAAATATGAATCAATGAGCAGATTCTGTACAGCCAGAAAATCAAAACACTCTAATCAGATTTACTCCGATAAGAAATAGAAATTAAATTTAAAAAACAAACATAAGTAAGGAGAGATAAACTTCTGGGGGCTTGTCCCAGCACATTCCACTCTAATTTCCAACCTTGGAACACTACCTCCAGGAAGAGTCTTTTGCCCCATTAACAAGAGTTGAGGACGTAATAATGCTGCCGCCATGTGGCTGTTTCCCACAGCAGCAGCTTTAAACCCAGTGCCAATGGTTGCCTACATAGTCACAAGGACTGCAGGGCTGTAAATGACACAGGCCCTCAAGAAATGCCCTGGGGTAGGGAATAGGAAAGAAAATTCAACACATGAGAAATTTTTCAAGAAGTCAATAAGAGGAGGGAAGTTGTACTCACTCTTTAAAAAAAAGGAAAACAAAAAAAGGACATGCCTAAAGCTCAGTATAAGGAATTATTAGCCACATGCAAATTCAAATTCAAAAAGGTTTCAGCTCACACCAGTCATAACCATCAGCAAAAAGTCTACAAACGATAAATGCTGAAGGGGTTTTAGAGAACTGTGTACCTTCAAGCTGCTGCTGGGATGTAACGTGGTAACAACACTAATGCAAACTGAATGGAGATGCTTGAAAAGGTAAAAATTGAGCTACCATATGATGCGGCATGGCACCTTTTGGGCCTATAACCTAAGACCACCAGAATCTGGAAAACACAGGCAGGCCAATGTGCACTGCAGCAATATTGAAATAGCCAAGACATGGAAGCAGAAAATAGGTCCATAAACAGATGAATGGACAAAGACGAAGTGGTATACGTACCAAATGTAATAGTAGCCTCGCGAAAAAAATGAACAATGCCGTTTTCCGGACTACAGTTGAGCCTAGAAATAATCATATAAGGTTAAGTAAGTGAAAAGGGTATGACAAACATCCTATGATATCATTTATACATGTTATCCTAAGATTGCTACCAATGAACATATTTCCACAGAAAAACACACTCACAGACTTACCAAAGAAACTAATGGTTAGCCAAAATGAAAGGTGGGAGGATGGGTAAATTAGGACTATGGGGTTAACATACATATACTAATGTATGTTAAATGTATATAAACATATAACAGATAAACTATATGAATTATATAATCACCAATACCTTGAAAATATATATTTTGTGATCACATACATGGTAACAGGATCCGAAGATGAACAGACATATGTATGAATCATTGAGCAGATTCTGTACAGCCAGACAATCAAAACACTCTAATCAAATTTACTCCGACAAGAAGTATAAATTAAGTTTAAAAAACAAACATAAGTAAGGAGACATAAACTTCTGGGGCTTGTCCCAGCACATTCCACTCTAATTTACAACCTTGGAAAACTGCCTCCAGGAAGACTCAGTTGCCCTAGTAACAAGAGTTGAGAACGTAATAATGCTGCCGCCTTGTGGCTGTTTCCCACAACAGCAGCTTTAAACCCAGTGCCAATGGTTGCTTATATAGTCACAAGGACTGCAGGGCTCTAAATGACACAGGCCCTCAAAACATGCCCTGGCGTAGGCAATAGGCAAGAAAATTCAACATATGAGAAATTTTTCAAGAAGTCAATAAGAGGAGGGAAGTTGTACTCACTCTTTAAAAAAAAAGGAAAAGAAAAAAAAGGACATGCCTAAAGCTCAGTATAAGGAATTATAAGCCACAAGCAAATTCAAATTCAAAAAGGTTTCAGTTCACACCAGTCATAACCATCAGCAAAAAGTCTACAAACGATAAATGCTGAGGGGGTTTTAGAGAACTGTGTACCTTCTGGCTGCTGGTGGGATGTAAAGTGGCAACAGCACTAACGCAAACTGAATGGAGCTGTGCTTGAAAAGGTAAAAATTGAGCTACCATATGATGCGGCAGGGCACCTTTTGGGCCTATAACCTAAGACCACCAGAATCGGAAAGACAGAGGCAGGCAAATGTGCACTGCAGCAATATTGAAAGAGCCAAGACATGGAAGCAAAAAAAGGTCCATAAACAGATGACGGGAAAAAGAAGAAGTGGTATATGGACAGAATGGAATAGTAGCCTCGGGAAAAAAAATGAACAATGCCGTTTTCAGGACTACAGGTGAGCCTAGAAATAATCATATAACGATAAGTAAGTCAAAAGGGTATGACAAATGTCCTATGATATCATTTATACATGTTATCCTAAGATTGCTACCAATGAACATATTTCCACAGAAAAAGACACTCACAGACTTATCAAATAAACTAATGGTTAGCCAAAATGAAAGGTGGGGGGATGGGTAAATTAGGACTATGGGGTTAACATGAATATACTAATGTAAGTTAAATGTACATAAACATATAACATATAAATGATATGAATTATATAATCACCAATCCCTTCAAAATATACATTCTGTAATCACATACATGGTAACAGGTTCCGAAGATGAACAGACATATGTATGAATCATTGAGCAGATTCTGTACAGCCAGACAATCAAAACACTCTAATCAAATTTACTCCGATAAGAAGTAGAAAATAAATTTAAAAAACAAACATAAGTAAGGAGATATAAACTTCTGGGGGCTTGTCCCAGCACATTCCACTCTAGTTTACAACCTCGGAACACTACCTCCAGGAAGACTCTGCTGCCCTAGTAACAAGTGTTGAGAACGTAATAATGCTGCTGCCTTGTGGCTATTTCCCACAACAGCAGCTTTAAACCCAGTGCCAATGGTTGGTTATAGACTCACAAGGACTGCAGGGCTGTAAATGACACAGGCCCTCAAAAAATGCCCTGGGGTAGGGAATAGGCAAGAAAATTCAACACATGAGAAATTTTTCAAGAAGTCAATAAGAGGAGGGAGGTTGTACTCACTCTTTAAAAAAAAAGGAAAAGAAAAAAAGGGCATGCCTAAAGCTCAGTAAAGGAAATTATTAGCCATATGCAAATTCAAATTCAATAAGGTTTCAGCTCACACCAGTCATGACCAGCAGCAAAAAGTCTACAAACTATAAATGCTGAAGGGGTTTTAGAGAACTGTGTACCTTCTTGGTGCCGGTGGGATGTAAAGTGGTAAGAGCACTAACGAAAACTGAATGGAGCTGCTTGAAAAGGTAAAAATTGAGTTAACATATGATGCGGCAGGGCACCTTTTGGGCCTATAATATAAAACCACCAAAATCGGAAAGACAGATGCAGGCAAATATGCACTGCAACAATATTGAAATAGCCAAGACATGGAAGCAAAAAAAAGGTCCATAAACAGATGAATGGACAAAGATGAAGTGGTATACGTACCAAATGGAATAGTAGCCTCGGGAAAAAAAGGAACAATGCCGTTTTCACGACTACAGTTGAGCCTACAAATAATCATATAAGGTTAAGTAAGTCAAAAGGGTATGACAAATATCCTATGATATCATTTATACATGTTATCCTAAGATTGCTACCAAAGAACATATTTCCACAGAAAAAGACACTCACAGACTTATCAAGTAAACTAATGGTTAGCCAAAAGGAAAGGTGGGAGGATGGGTAAATTAGGACTATGGGGTTAATATACATATACTAATGTATGTTAAATGTATATAAACATATAACAGATAAATTATATGAATTATATAATCACCAATACCTTTAAACTATACATTCTGTAATCACATACATGGTAACAGGGTCCAAAGGTGAACAGACATAAGTATGAATCATTGAGCAGATTCTGTACAGCCAGACAATCAACACACTCTAATCAAATTTACTCCGATAAGAAATAGAAACTAAATTTAAAAAACAAACATAAGTAAGGAGACATAAACTTCTGGGGGCTTGTCCCTGCACATTCCACTCTAATTTACAACCTCGGAACCCTACCTCCAGGAAGACTCTTTTGCCCAAGTAACAAGAGTTGAGAACGTAATAATGCTGCCGCCTTGTGGCTGTTTCGCACAAGAGCAGCTTTAAACCCACTGCTAATGGTTGCTTAATAGTCCCAAGGAATGCAGGGCTCTAAATGACACCTGCCCTCAAAAAATGCCCTGGGGTAGGGAATAGGCAGGAAAATTCAACACATGAGAAATTTTTCAAGAAGTCAAGAGAGGAGGGAAGTTGTACCTACTCTTTAACAAAAAAAGGAAACGAAGAAAAAGGATATGGTTAAAGCTCAGTATAAGGAATTATTAGCCACATGCGTTTCCAACCTCCAAAAAGGTTTCAGCTCACACCAGTCAAATGGCCATTAGCAAAAAGTCTACAAAGTATAAATGCTGAATGGGTTTTAGACAACTCATACCTACTAGCTGCTGGTGGGATGTAAAGTGGTAAAAGCACTAACAAGAACTGAATGGAGCTGCTTTACAAGGTAAAAATTGAGCTACCATATGATGCGGCAGGGCACCTTTGAGCCTATAAACGAAGACCACCAGGATCGGAAAGACAGAGGCAGGCAAATGTGCACTGCAGTAATATTGAAATAGCCAAGACATGAAAGCAAAAAAAAAGGTCCATAAACATATGAATGGAAAAAGAAGAAGTGGTATATGGACAGAATGGAATAGTAAGCTCAGGAAAAAAATGAACAATGCCGTTTTCTGGACTACAGTTGAGCCTTGAAATAATCATATAAGGTTAAGTAAGTGAAAAGGGTATGACAAACAGCCTATGATATCATTTATACATGTTATCCTAAGATTGCTACCAATGAACATATTTCCACAGAAAAAGACACTCACAGACTTATCAAATAAACTAATGGTTAGACAAAATGAAAGGTGGGAGGATGGGTAAATTAGGACTATGGGGTTAACATACATATACTAATGTATGTTAAATGTATATAAACATATAACATATAAATTACATGAATTATATCATCACCAATACCTTCAAAATATACATTTTGTGATCACATACATGGTAACAGTATCCGAAGATGAACAGACGTATGTATGAATCATTGAGCAGATTCTGTACAGCCAGACAATCAAAACACTCTAATCAAATTTACTCCGATAAGAAATAGAAATTAAATTTAAAAAACAAACATAAGTAAGGAGACATAAACTTCTGGGGGCTTGTCCCAGGACATTCCTCTCTAATTTACAACCTGAGAACACTACCTCCAGGAAGACTCTGTTGCCCTAATAACAAGAGTTGAGAATGTAATAATGCTGCCGTCTTGTGGCTCTTTCCCACAACAGCAGCTTTAAACCCAGTGCCAATGGTTGGTTATATAGTCACAAGGACTGCAGGGCTGTAAATGACACAGGCCCACAAAACATGCCCTGGGGTAGGGAATAGGCAAGAAAATTCAACACATGAGAAATTTTTCAAAAAGTCAATAAGAGGAGGGAAGTTGTACTCACTCTTTAAAAAAAAGGAAAACAAAAAAAAGGACATGCCTAAAGCTCAGTATAAGGAATTATTAGCCACATACATATTCAAATTCAAAAAGGTTTAAGCTCACAAGAGTCATGATCATCAGCAAAAAGTCTACAAACTATAAATGCTGAAGGGGTTTTAGAGAACTGTGTACCTTCTAGTTGCTGGTGGGATGTAAAGTGGCAACAGCACTAACGCAAACTGAATGGAGCTGCTTGAAAAGGTAAAAATTGAGCTACCATATGATGCGGCAGGGCACCTTTTGGGCCTATAACCTAAGACCACCAGAATCGGAAAGACAGAGGCAGGCAAATGTGCACTGCAGCAACATTGAAATAGCCAAGACATGGAAGGAAAAAAAAAGGTCCATAAACAGATGTATGGACAAAGACGAAGTGGTATATGGACAGAATGGAATAGTAGGCTCGTGAAAAAAATGAACAATGCCGTTTTCAGGACTACAGTTGAGCCTAGAAATAATCATATAACGTTAAGTAAGTGAAAAGGGTATGACAAATATCCTATGATGTCATTTATATATGTTATCGTAAAATTGCTACCAATGAACATATTTCCACAGAAAAAGACACTCACAGACTTATCAAATAAACTAATGGTTAGCCAAAATGAAAGGTGGGAGGATGGGTAAATTAGGACTATGGGGTTAACATACATATACTAATGTATGTTAAATGTATATAAACATATAACATATAAAGTATATGAATTATATAATCACGAATACCTTTAAAATATATATTCTGTAATCACATACATGGTAACAGGATCCGAAGATGAAGAAACATAAATATGAATCAATGAGCAGATTCTGTACAGCCAGAAAATCAAAACACTCTAATCAGATTTACTCCGATAAGAAATAGAAATTAAATTTAAAAAACAAACATAAGTAAGGAGAGATAAACTTCTGGGGGCTTGTCCCAGCACATTCCACTCTAATTTCCAACCTTGGAACACTACCTCCAGGAAGAGTCTTTTGCCCCATTAACAAGAGTTGAGGACGTAATAATGCTGCCGCCATGTGGCTGTTTCCCACAGCAGCAGCTTTAAACCCAGTGCCAATGGTTGCCTACATACTCACAAGGACTGCAGGGCTGTAAATGACACAGGCCCTCAAGAAATGCCCTGGGGTAGGGAATAGGCAAGAAAATTCAACACATGAGAAATTTTTCAAGAAGTCAATAAGAGGAGGGAAGTTGTACTCACTCTTTAAAAAAAAGGAAAACAAAAAAAGGACATGCCTAAAGCTCAGTATAAGGAATTATTAGCCACATGCAAATTCAAATTCAAAAAGGTTTCAGCTCACACCAGTCATAACCATCAGCAAAAAGTCTACAAACGATAAATGCTGAAGGGGTTTTAGAGAACTGTGTACCTTCAAGCTGCTGCTGGGATGTAACGTGGTAACAACACTAATGCAAACTGAATGGAGATGCTTGAAAAGGTAAAAATTGAGCTACCATATGATGCGGCATGGCACCTTTTGGGCCTATAACCTAAGACCACCAGAATCTGGAAAACACAGGCAGGCCAATGTGCACTGCAGCAATATTGAAATAGCCAAGACATGGAAGCAGAAAATAGGTCCATAAACAGATGAATGGACAAAGACGAAGTGGTATACGTACCAAATGTAATAGTAGCCTCGCGAAAAAAATGAACAATGCCGTTTTCAGGACTACAGTTGAGCCTAGAAATAATCATATAAGGTTAAGTAAGTGAAAAGGGTATGACAAACATCCTATGATATCATTTATACATGTTATCCTAAGATTGCTACCAATGAACATATTTCCACAGAAAAACACACTCACAGACTTACCAAAGAAACTAATGGTTAGCCAAAATGAAAGGTGGGAGGATGGGTAAATTAGGACTATGGGGTTAACATACATATACTAATGTATGTTAAATGTATATAAACATATAACAGATAAACTATATGATTATATATAATCACCAATACCTTGAAAATATATATTTTGTGATCACATACATGGTAACAGGATCCGAAGATGAACAGACATATGTATGAATCATTGAGCAGATTCTGTACAGCCAGACAATCAAAACACTCTAATCAAATTTACTCCGACAAGAAGTATAAATTAAGTTTAAAAAACAAACATAAGTAAGGAGACATAAACTTCTGGGGCTTGTCCCAGCACATTCCACTCTAATTTACAACCTTGGAAAACTGCCTCCAGGAAGACTCAGTTGCCCTAGTAACAAGAGTTGAGAACGTAATAATGCTGCCGCCTTGTGGCTGTTTCCCACAACAGCAGCTTTAAACCCAGTGCCAATGGTTGCTTATATAGTCACAAGGACTGCAGGGCTCTAAATGACACAGGCCCTCAAAACATGCCCTGGCGTAGGCAATAGGCAAGAAAATTCAACATATGAGAAATTTTTCAAGAAGTCAATAAGAGGAGGGAAGTTGTACTCACTCTTTAAAAAAAAAGGAAAAGAAAAAAAAGGACATGCCTAAAGCTCAGTATAAGGAATTATAAGCCACAAGCAAATTCAAATTCAAAAAGGTTTCAGTTCACACCAGTCATAACCATCAGCAAAAAGTCTACAAACGATAAATGCTGAGGGGGTTTTAGAGAACTGTGTACCTTCTGGCTGCTGGTGGGATGTAAAGTGGCAACAGCACTAACGCAAACTGAATGGAGCTGTGCTTGAAAAGGTAAAAATTGAGCTACCATATGATGCGGCAGGGCACCTTTTGGGCCTATAACCTAAGACCACCAGAATCGGAAAGACAGAGGCAGGCAAATGTGCACTGCAGCAATATTGAAAGAGCCAAGACATGGAAGCAAAAAAAGGTCCATAAACAGATGACGGGAAAAAGAAGAAGTGGTATACGGACAGAATGGAATAGTAGCCTCGGGAAAAAAATGAACAATGCCGTTTTCAGGACTACAGTTGAGCCTAGAAATAATCATATAACGATAAGTAAGTCAAAAGGGTATGACAAATGTCCTATGATATCATTTATACATGTTATCCTAAGATTGCTACCAATGAACATATTTCCACAGAAAAAGACACTCACAGACTTATCAAATAAACTAATGGTTAGCCAAAATGAAAGGTGGGGGGATGGGTAAATTAGGACTATGGGGTTAACATGAATATACTAATGTAAGTTAAATGTACATAAACATATAACATATAAATGATATGAATTATATAATCACCAATCCCTTCAAAATATACATTCTGTAATCACATACATGGTAACAGGTTCCGAAGATGAACAGACATATGTATGAATCATTGAGCAGATTCTGTACAGCCAGACAATCAAAACACTCTAATCAAATTTACTCCGATAAGAAGTAGAAAATAAATTTAAAAAACAAACATAAGTAAGGAGATATAAACTTCTGGGGGCTTGTCCCAGCACATTCCACTCTAGTTTACAACCTCGGAACACTACCTCCAGGAAGACTCTGCTGCCCTAGTAACAAGTGTTGAGAACGTAATAATGCTGCTGCCTTGTGGCTATTTCCCACAACAGCAGCTTTAAACCCAGTGCCAATGGTTGCTTATAGACTCACAAGGACTGCAGGGCTGTAAATGACACAGGCCCTCAAAAAATGCCCTGGGGTAGGGAATAGGCAAGAAAATTCAACACATGAGAAATTTTTCAAGAAGTCAATAAGAGGAGGGAGGTTGTACTCACTCTTTAAAAAAAAAGGAAAAGAAAAAAAGGGCATGCCTAAAGCTCAGTAAAGGAAATTATTAGCCATATGCAAATTCAAATTCAATAAGGTTTCAGCTCACACCAGTCATGACCAGCAGCAAAAAGTCTACAAACTATAAATGCTGAAGGGGTTTTAGAGAACTGTGTACCTTCTTGGTGCCGGTGGGATGTAAAGTGGTAAGAGCACTAACGAAAACTGAATGGAGCTGCTTGAAAAGGTAAAAATTGAGTTAACATATGATGCGGCAGGGCACCTTTTGGGCCTATAATATAAAACCACCAAAATCGGAAAGACAGATGCAGGCAAATATGCACTGCAACAATATTGAAATAGCCAAGACATGGAAGCAAAAAAAAGGTCCATAAACAGATGAATGGACAAAGACGAAGTGGTATACGTACCAAATGGAATAGTAGCCTCGGGAAAAAAAGGAACAATGCCGTTTTCACGACTACAGTTGAGCCTACAAATAATCATATAAGGTTAAGTAAGTCAAAAGGGTATGACAAACATCCTATGATATCATTTATACATGTTATCCTAAGATTGCTACCAAAGAACATATTTCCACAGAAAAAGACACTCACAGACTTATCAAGTAAACTAATGGTTAGCCAAAAGGAAAGGTGGGAGGATGGGTAAATTAGGACTATGGGGTTAATATACATATACTAATGTATGTTAAATGTATATAAACATATAACAGATAAATTATATGAATTATATAATCACCAATACCTTTAAAATATACATTCTGTAATCACATACATGGTAACAGGGTCCAAAGGTGAACAGACATAAGTATGAATCATTGAGCAGATTCTGTACAGCCAGACAATCAACACACTCTAATCAAATTTACTCCGATAAGAAATAGAAACTAAATTTAAAAAACAAACATAAGTAAGGAGACATAAACTTCTGGGGGCTTGTCCCTGCACATTCCACTCTAATTTACAACCTCGGAACCCTACCTCCAGGAAGACTCTTTTGCCCAAGTAACAAGAGTTGAGAACGTAATAATGCTGCCGCCTTGTGGCTGTTTCGCACAAGAGCAGCTTTAAACCCACTGCTAATGGTTGCTTAATAGTCCCAAGGAATGCAGGGCTCTAAATGACACCTGCCCTCAAAAATGCCCTGGGGTAGGGAATAGGCAGGAAAATTCAACACATGAGAAATTTTTCAAGAAGTCAAGAGAGGAGGGAAGTTGTACCTACTCTTTAACAAAAAAAGGAAACGAAGAAAAAGGATATGGTTAAAGCTCAGTATAAGGAATTATTAGCCACATGCGTTTCCAACCTCCAAAAAGGTTTCAGCTCACACCAGTCAAATGGCCATTAGCAAAAAGTCTACAAACTATAAATGCTGAATGGGTTTTAGACAACTCATACCTACTAGCTGCTGGTGGGATGTAAAGTGGTAAAAGCACTAACAAGAACTGAATGGAGCTGCTTTACAAGGTAAAAATTGAGCTACCATATGATGCGGCAGGGCACCTTTGAGCCTATAAACGAAGACCACCAGGATCGGAAAGACAGAGGCAGGCAAATGTGCACTGCAGTAATATTGAAATAGCCAAGACATGAAAGCAAAAAAAAAGGTCCATAAACATATGAATGGAAAAAGAAGAAGTGGTATATGGACAGAATGGAATAGTAAGCTCGGGAAAAAAATGAACAATGCCGTTTTCTGGACTACAGCTGAGCCTTGAAATAATCATATAAGGTTAAGTAAGTGAAAAGGGTATGACAAACAGCCTATGATATCATTTATACATGTTATCCTAAGATTGCTACCAATGAACATATTTCCACAGAAAAAGACACTCACAGACTTATCAAATAAACTAATGGTTAGCCAAAATGAAAGGTGGGAGGATGGGTAAATTAGGACTATGGGGTTAACATACATATACTAATGTATGTTAAATGTATATAAACATATAACATATAAATTACATGAATTATATCATCACCAATACCTTCAAAATATACATTTTGTGATCACATACATGGTAACAGTATCCGAAGATGAACAGACGTTATGTATGAATCATTGAGCAGATTCTGTACAGCCAGACAATCAAAACACTCTAATCAAATTTACTCCGATAAGAAATAGAAATTAAATTTAAAAAACAAACATAAGTAAGGAGACATAAACTTCTGGGGGCTTGTCCCAGGACATTCCTCTCTAATTTACAACCTGGGAACACTACCTCCAGGAAGACTCTGTTGCCCTAATAACAAGAGTTGAGAATGTAATAATGCTGCCGTCTTGTGGCTCTTTCCCACAACAGCAGCTTTAAACCCAGTGCCAATGGTTGGTTATATAGTCACAAGGACTGCAGGGCTGTAAATGACACAGGCCCACAAAACATGCCCTGGGGTAGGGAATAGGCAAGAAAATTCAACACATGAGAAATTTTTCAAAAAGTCAATAAGAGGAGGGAAGTTGTACTCACTCTTTAAAAAAAAGGAAAACAAAAAAAAGGACATGCCTAAAGCTCAGTATAAGGAATTATTAGCCACATACATATTCAAATTCAAAAAGGTTTAAGCTCACACGAGTCATGACCATCAGCAAAAAGTCTACAAACTATAAATGCTGAAGGGGTTTTAGAGAACTGTGTACCTTCTAGTTGCTGGTGGGATGTAAAGTGGCAACAGCACTAACGCAAACTGAATGGAGCTGCTTGAAAAGGTAAAAATTGAGCTACCATATGATGCGGCAGGGCACCTTTTGGGCCTATAACCTAAGACCACCAGAATCGGAAAGACAGAGGCAGGCAAATGTGCACTGCAGCAACATTGAAATAGCCAAGACATGGAAGGAAAAAAAAAGGTCCATAAACAGATGTATGGACAAAGACGAAGTGGTATATGGACAGAATGGAATAGTAGGCTCGTGAAAAAAATGAACAATGCCGTTTTCAGGACTACAGTTGAGCCTAGAAATAATCATATAACGTTAAGTAAGTGAAAAGGGTATGACAAATATCCTATGATGTCATTTATATATGTTATCGTAAAATTGCTACCAATGAACATATTTCCACAGAAAAAGACACTCACAGACTTATCAAATAAACTAATGGTTAGCCAAAATGAAAGGTGGGAGGATGGGTAAATTAGGACTATGGGGTTAACATACATATACTAATGTATGTTAAATGTATATAAACATATAACATATAAAGTATATGAATTATATAATCACGAATACCTTTAAAATATATATTCTGTAATCACATACATGGTAACAGGATCCGAAGATGAAGAAACATAAATATGAATCAATGAGCAGATTCTGTACAGCCAGAAAATCAAAACACTCTAATCAGATTTACTCCGATAAGAAATAGAAATTAAATTTAAAAAACAAACATAAGTAAGGAGAGATAAACTTCTGGGGGCTTGTCCCAGCACATTCCACTCTAATTTCCAACCTTGGAACACTACCTCCAGGAAGAGTCTTTTGCCCCATTAACAAGAGTTGAGGACGTAATAATGCTGCCGCCATGTGGCTGTTTCCCACAGCAGCAGCTTTAAACCCAGTGCCAATGGTTGCCTACATACTCACAAGGACTGCAGGGCTGTAAATGACACAGGCCCTCAAGAAATGCCCTGGGGTAGGGAATAGGCAAGAAAATTCAACACATGAGAAATTTTTCAAGAAGTCAATAAGAGGAGGGAAGTTGTACTCACTCTTTAAAAAAAAGGAAAACAAAAAAAGGACATGCCTAAAGCTCAGTATAAGGAATTATTAGCCACATGCAAATTCAAATTCAAAAAGGTTTCAGCTCACACCAGTCATAACCATCAGCAAAAAGTCTACAAACGATAAATGCTGAAGGGGTTTTAGAGAACTGTGTACCTTCAAGCTGCTGCTGGGATGTAACGTGGTAACAACACTAATGCAAACTGAATGGAGATGCTTGAAAAGGTAAAAATTGAGCTACCATATGATGCGGCATGGCACCTTTTGGGCCTATAACCTAAGACCACCAGAATCTGGAAAACACAGGCAGGCCAATGTGCACTGCAGCAATATTGAAATAGCCAAGACATGGAAGCAGAAAATAGGTCCATAAACAGATGAATGGACAAAGACGAAGTGGTATACGTACCAAATGTAATAGTAGCCTCGTGAAAAAAATGAACAATGCCGTTTTCAGGACTACAGTTGAGCCTAGAAATAATCATATAAGGTTAAGTAAGTGAAAAGGGTATGACAAACATCCTATGATATCATTTATACATGTTATCCTAAGATTGCTACCAATGAACATATTTCCACAGAAAAACACACTCACAGACTTACCAAAGAAACTAATGGTTAGCCAAAATGAAAGGTGGGAGGATGGGTAAATTAGGACTATGGGGTTAACATACATATACTAATGTATGTTAAATGTATATAAACATATAACAGATAAAGTATATGAATTATATAATCACCAATACCTTGAAAATATATATTTTGTGATCACATACATGGTAACAGGATCCGAAGATGAACAGACATATGTATGAATCATTGAGCAGATTCTGTACAGCCAGACAATCAAAACACTCTAATCAAATTTACTCCGACAAGAAGTATAAATTAAGTTTAAAAAACAAACATAAGTAAGGAGACATAAACTTCTGGGGCTTGTCCCAGCACATTCCACTCTAATTTACAACCTTGGAAAACTGCCTCCAGGAAGACTCAGTTGCCGTAGTAACAAGAGTTGAGAACGTAATAATGCTGCCGCCTTGTGGCTGTTTCCCACAACAGCAGCTTTAAACCCAGTGCCAATGGTTGCTTATATAGTCACAAGGACTGCAGGGCTCTAAATGACACAGGCCCTCAAAACATGCCCTGGCGTAGGCAATAGGCAAGAAAATTCAACATATGAGAAATTTTTCAAGAAGTCAATAAGAGGAGGGAAGTTGTACTCACTCTTTAAAAAAAAGGAAAAGAAAAAAAAGGACATGCCTAAAGCTCAGTATAAGGAATTATAAGCCACAAGCAAATTCAAATTCAAAAAGGTTTCAGTTCACACCAGTCATAACCATCAGCAAAAAGTCTACAAACGATAAATGCTGAGGGGGTTTTAGAGAACTGTGTACCTTCTGGCTGCTGGTGGGATGTAAAGTGGCAACAGCACTAACGCAAACTGAATGGAGCTGTGCTTGAAAAGGTAAAAATTGAGCTACCATATGATGCGGCAGGGCACCTTTTGGGCCTATAACCTAAGACCACCAGAATAGGAAAGACAGAGGCAGGCAAATGTGCACTGCAGCAATATTGAAAGAGCCAAGACATGGAAGCAAAAAAAAGGTCCATAAACAGATGACGGGAAAAAGAAGAAGTGGTATATGGACAGAATGGAATAGTAGCCTCGGGAAAAAAATGAACAATACCGTTTTCAGGACTACAGTTGAGCCTAGAACTAATCATATAACGATAAGTAAGTCAAAAGGGTATGACAAATGTCCTATGATATCATTTATACATGTTATCCTAAGATTGCTACCAATGAACATATTTCCACAGAAAAAGACACTCACAGACTTATCAAATAAACTAATGGTTAGCCAAAATGAAGGGTGGGGGGATGGGTAATTTAGGACTATGGGGTTAACATGAATATACTAATGTAAGTTAAATGTACATAAACATATAACATATAAATGATATGAATTATATAATCACAAATCCCTTCAAAATATACATTCTGTAATCACATACATGGTAACAGGTTCCGAAGATGAACAGACATATGTATGAATCATTGAGCAGATTCTGTACAGCCAGACAATCAAAACACTCTAATCAAATTTACTCCGATAAGAAGTAGAAAATAAATTTAAAAAACAAACATAAGTAAGGAGATATAAACTTCTGGGGGCTTGTCCCAGCACATTCCACTCTAGTTTACAACCTCGTAACACTACCTCCAGGAAGACTCTGCTGCCCTAGTAACAAGTGTTGAGAACGTAATAATGCTGCTGCCTTGTGGCTATTTCCCACAACAGCCGCTTTAAACCCAGTGCCAATGGTTGCTTATAGACTCACAAGGACTGCAGGGCTGTAAATGACACAGGCCCTCAAAAAATGCCCTGGGGTAGGGAATAGGCAAGAAAATTCAACACATGAGAAATTTTTCAAGAAGTCAATAAGAGGAGGGAGGTTGTACTCACTCTTTAAAAAAAAAGGAAAAGAAAAAAAGGGCATGCCTAAAGCTCAGTAAAGGAAATTATTAGCCATATGCAAATTCAAATTCAATAAGGTTTCAGCTCACACCAGTCATGACCAGCAGCAAAAAGTCTACAAACTATAAATGCTGAAGGGGTTTTAGAGAACTGTGTACCTTCTTGGTGCCGCTGGGATGTAAAGTGGTAAGAGCACTAACGAAAACTGAATGGAGCTGCTTGAAAAGGTAAAAATTGAGTTAACATATGATGCGGCAGGGCACCTTTTGGGCCTATAATATAAAACCACCAAAATCGGAAAGACAGATGCAGGCAAATATGCACTGCAACAATATTGAAATAGCCAAGACATGGAAGCAAAAAAAAGGTCCATAAACAGATGAATGGACAAAGACGAAGTGGTATACGTACCAAATGGAATAGTAGCCTCGGGAAAAAAAGGAACAATGCCGTTTTCACGACTACAGTTGAGCCTACAAATAATCATATAAGGTTAAGTAAGTCAAAAGGGTATGACAAACATCCTATGATATCATTTATACATGTTATCCTAAGATTGCTACCAAAGAACATATTTCCACAGAAAAAGACACTCACAGACTTATCAAGTAAACTAATGGTTAGCCAAAAGGAAAGGTGGGAGGATGGGTAAATTAGGACTATGGGGTTAATATACATATACTAATGTATGTTAAATGTATATAAACATATAACAGATAAATTATATGAATTATATAATCACCAATACCTTTAAACTATACATTCTGTAATCACATACATGGTAACAGGGTCCAAAGGTGAACAGACATAAGTATGAATCATTGAGCAGATTCTGTACAGCCAGACAATCAACACACTCTAATCAAATTTACTCCGATAAGAAATAGAAACTAAATTTAAAAAACAAACATAAGTAAGGAGACATAAACTTCTGGGGGCTTGTCCCTGCACATTCCACTCTAATTTACAACCTCGGAACCCTACCTCCAGGAAGACTCTTTTGCCCAAGTAACAAGAGTTGAGAACGTAATAATGCTGCCGCCTTGTGGCTGTTTCGCACAAGAGCAGCTTTAAACCCACTGCTAATGGTTGCTTAATAGTCCCAAGGAATGCAGGGCTCTAAATGACACCTGCCCTCAAAAAATGCCCTGGGGTAGGGAATAGGCAGGAAAATTCAACACATGAGAAATTTTTCAAGAAGTCAAGAGAGGAGGGAAGTTGTACCTACTCTTTAACAAAAAAAGGAAACGAAGAAAAAGGATATGGTTAAAGCTCAGTATAAGGAATTATTAGCCACATGCGTTTCCAACCTCCAAAAAGGTTTCAGCTCACACCAGTCAAATGGCCATTAGCAAAAAGTCTACAAACTATAAATGCTGAATGGGTTTTAGACAACTCATACCTACTAGCTGCTGGTGGGATGTAAAGTGGTAAAAGCACTAACAAGAACTGAATGGAGCTGCTTTACAAGGTAAAAATTGAGCTACCATATGATGCGGCAGGGCACCTTTGAGCCTATAAACGAAGACCACCAGGATCGGAAAGACAGAGGCAGGCAAATGTGCACTGCAGTAATATTGAAATAGCCAAGACATGAAAGCAAAAAAAAAGGTCCATAAACATATGAATGGAAAAAGAAGAAGTGGTATATGGACAGAATGGAATAGTAAGCTCGGGAAAAAAATGAACAATGCCGTTTTCTGGACTACAGTTGAGCCTTGAAATAATCATATAAGGTTAAGTAAGTGAAAAGGGTATGACAAACAGCCTATGATATCATTTATACATGTTATCCTAAGATTGCTACCAATGAACATATTTCCACAGAAAAAGACACTCACAGACTTATCAAATAAACTAATGGTTAGCCAAAATGAAAGGTGGGAGGATGGGTAAATTAGGACTATGGGGTTAACATACATATACTAATGTATGTTAAATGTATATAAACATATAACATATAAATTACATGAATTATATCATCACCAATACCTTCAAAATATACATTTTGTGATCACATACATGGTAACAGTATCCGAAGATGAACAGACGTATGTATGAATCATTGAGCAGATTCTGTACAGCCAGACAATCAAAACACTCTAATCAAATTTACTCCGATAAGAAATAGAAATTAAATTTAAAAAACAAACATAAGTAAGGAGACATAAACTTCTGGGGGCTTGTCCCAGGACATTCCTCTCTAATTTACAACCTGGGAACACTACCTCCAGGAAGACTCTGTTGCCCTAATAACAAGAGTTGAGAATGTAATAATGCTGCCGTCTTGTGGCTCTTTCCCA